>NC_092802.1:12029727-12329727 GCF_918797505.1 Bemisia tabaci | reverse complement strand
GACTCTCGAATGTTCATACGGCGTTTTTCCTTAGCGCGGCAGTGAGGTTAGAGTCGTTGAACTATCGGCGGGGCTCGCAGCTGAACGTGGGAAATTTATGACGAGTAGGCACGGACGCGCTAAAAAGGTGACGTGTAAACAGCGGCGGAGGTGTTACCCGATTTGCAGTTAAAAACTGCCAGCACAATACTGCTTCGGCAAAACGCCGTAAGAGCATTCGAATGTTCAAATGTTGCCGAATTTCCTCCGAGAAAGATCTACTATTCCACAAACTGATTGCGGTAGACGCACGGATCGTGAGATAATTTTTGTTGGAGTTTTTTAGCCAAGGAGCGTTAAAACTTCAGCATAAGCTGAAAATTTTAATACAAAGGGGAAAGCTCACATGAGCACAGTTTTCCCTCAAAGTCGGCAATCACATAACTCGGTTTGCGACGTCGCAGACTTCCTATCATTCTATATTTTTGAAACGGAAAACTACCCAACGGCAATTCCTTAAAGCCGCCGTGATTTTTCTTCTCTGTGCGAAGTAAATTCGGCATAAACTTCAAGAAATGATGTCAATGTGTTCTCCTTTAAAAAAATAACATAGGGGCGGAGATTTTCAGACACCGCAAACGAGATATGTGATTGCAGACTTACGCCGATGATATGCTGTTTTCTGCAAAATACTTGGTAAGCTCTATTCTTGAGCAAGGTCTTTGGTAACTAGTATTGCACCAAACACTATATCTCTTCGAGGGAAAATTGTGCTCATATTTTTTACTTTTTCAGATAATTTTATTCGCAATTTTAATAAGAAACAGCAGAGATGGACTATTTCTCCCAAATTCTCCTAATAAGTCATTTTTTACGAGAAAACTCACCGAAATCCACCGAATTTCTAACACCTGCAAATTCCCCAGTAGGCGACGGGTAGTGCAGCTAAGTTGATTCCGGTTATTCTCATCGTTTGCGTGTATTTGAAAATTTCCAAGGAACGAATTCAATAGTTAACCAACAAATAAACATCTAATTTGGCACCGTGTCATCTTAACAAGTCGGAGTAAAACCGAAGTTGCACTCCGAGCCGCCGGTTAACGAAGGAACTAAACTGCAGAGAAGGGCATAAAAATACCCACACGCAGCGGGACTGGAAGATGACCGTGCATGCGGTCAAAGAATTGGACAGCGCAACACGGAACGAGTCTATCTAACGGTTAGACATGAGCCTCGGGCGCGCCATAAATTTCGAGACTGAGAGCTCAAGACAACGTTCGAACGATGTTCTTCCTCGGAGTCCTGCGTGCCCGTTGAGCCGCTAATGATTCGTGCCTAACAATGTGAGTGGACAGTGGACACCTCCCACTGCAACTTGGATGGGGAAGAATCAATAGACGTAATATACATATGAGATGGTGGCTAGTGTGCACTGGAAAAAAACACATTGGATCTAGAGTCCAGACTCTTAAAAACATCGACAAGAAAAAATACTCTTGATTCAATCAGATTTAAGCTTAAATCAAGAACCAAGCCTCTTAATTTGAGCGGATTTCCTTTTGATTCAAGCAAAAATCCGATTGAATCAAGAGTATTTTTTCTTGTCAATGTTTTCAAGAGTCTGGACTCTACATCCAATGCGCTTTTTTCCAGTGTGCCTATGCAGACGGAGAATGACTTTTCTTTGTGCTGATTTTTCACCGAGCGTGAAAAAAAGCAGGGTGTCTACTAAAACAGGCAGGCCAAAAGTCAGTACTTTCACGGTACTTTTTAGGTGCATTCCCAAAAAATTCAGTACCTCCTCAACAGAGAAATTCAGTATTTCTTCAGTATTCATTTGACGAAATTCAAAAATTTCAAAAAATGTGAATTACTCGCTTAAAATGCGACAAAAAATCGCACTTTTTCAGTACGTCCGGACCGCCCTTAAAAAAACAGTACAATTTCCGAACTTTTCGGAAATTCCGGACTTGTAGACACCCAGCATAAGTAAACAACACAGGACACCAACAAACATGACAGGGGTGCAGGCATTTCTCAGCCCTTCCCTCCAATTTACACTTTGCTTTTCCCAAAATGTTCTGCTTTACTGTAAATTGCGCCTCAAAATGGAATGCGCCCAACAGTTAAGGGGCACACTTGAGAGACTCGTACTGTCGTGTTAAGGAAAAACGCCGTGTGAGCTTTCAGCTGTTGCCAAATTTCCTTTGAGAAAATATGAATTTTCAGGGTAATTTATAAATATTTTTCCTTGAATTTATCAGAGAATTTTATTCGTGATCGGATCGAAACTATCGAAAATATTTCGAGAGAAAATATTCAAAGCTTCCCTTAAAAAATGAACATTTCACTGACGGAAGTTTGGCAACTCTTGAGTGTTCATACGGCGCTTTTCCTTAGCAGTTAGCACGGCAGTATAGTCTACGTAATTTTAGAGCCTAACGTCTCACCGTGCTGACTTTTTACATGAGTTGTTTCTGAACCCGATCAAGATTGCTGAAAAATAGGAGAAAAAACTGAAATTTCATTATTTCTAGGTGCGCTGAGGTGCCGGGACTCCGAAAGTAAAACAAGAAAATCATACTTTAGAAAATGGATGTCCGTCCGTCCGACGCGGAGTCCCCTGTCCAGGGTACGGCCATAACTCAAAATCTATTTGTTCAATTTCCTTCAAAATTGGTATGGGAGACCATTATGTATAGTCTCTGTCTTTTTTTCTCCCCCACCGTAAAAATTAAACATTGCATTGTTTAAGAAATAAATCGTTGAGACGTGCAACAAAATGAAATAAAAATATATTGCCTGATATTGGGCTCACAGTGTAGCAATCCTTGACAGATATGACAGCATGAACATTTTTCTCACCTGAAACAAGTTAAAATTTACGATTAGAAATCGAACCTATTTAAAAAAAATCCATTTTTTAGAAGATTATTCCTTCTCTTCTATCACATTATTTTTACGTAACAGAATATCATAAAAAAACAGGTAACGAAAGTAAATGGCCTAGCAAACGAAATTAAATGGGAATAAGATAAATCATACAACGCCGCCTTATTTTCAAATAGCCCGACGACTTGAAACTTCATTTGGATAGCATTTTGCGAGAAGGAACCAGAAGCATTGCAATGGTGCTCAGATTGTGCATTTTCATCCTTCCCGATAAAATTACTGAAACCATGAAAAAATATGAAATTCACATAATAATTGTTGCCTTAAATTTTCAGTTTTCAGCGAGTAAAATGTTATTTGATAACCAGGTTTTTCTTCCAAGACCAAAGAAGTTGCACAATTTTAGCAACAAAGCAATGCTACTGGTACCTTTCTGCAAAATGCAATTCATTTGATACTCCCACTAATGTCAAGAATATGCCCAAAAATGTCAGGTCAAAGGTTATTGTTCCTAAAAATAATTATGCTGCGTTCGATGAAATCCGTCCAAGTATAGAAAGGTTTATTCAATAATCGATTCGAATTTCCGCTGGTATACCTATTCTGCGAATTTTACGGTGAACATACTTTGATTAGGTAAGGAAAATAAACTAGGAATCCGAAACCGAGGTGAATATGAATGAATGACATGATTTGTAATGAGAATCCGGAAACTGATTGCATAGGCAGTATGAACGCACGCGTTAGGTAGGTTCTCTCATCAAATGCTGACACTTTATGATTCATTCACAAACGAGGAACACTCAATGGATATGTTGCATGTGTGAGGAATTTGCGATTTGACTACTACTTCTTACGTAAAAGTTCGCGAGAAACACGATGGTGCCACTGGTTTTCTCTGAAATTAACTCCCAAGCTCAAAAAAAGCTCTCAAGTTGAGGCCAAAATGGAGGGGATATCCCACGTTATCCTGAGAGACCATCTCTACATCAAGACAAACTCTCCATGCAAAGATAGGGAGCAAATACATTAGCAGGGCTGCCTCTTTATTTGCGGACTCTAAAACTGAAAACACGGCATCCCTGCTAATGTATTTGTTCCCTAACTTTGCATGGAGAGATTGTTTTGCTGTAGAGTGGACTCTCAGGATAGCGTGGGATATCCCCTCCATTACAGCCTCAACTTGAGGGCTTTTTTTGAGCTTGGGAGTTAATTTCAGAGAAAACCAGTGGCCACATCGTGTTTCTCGCGAACTTTCACATAAGAATCGACAGTCAAATCGCAAACTCCTCACACATGCAACATCTCCATTGTCCAATTGCCAATCGTCCGTCAAACGGAAAAACATGTAAAACGCCTTCAGTTTTTTTGAAGCAACACGCGCATCCCTGGAGCATGTATAGTTGCACGCTGAGGTTACACCATCAATGTTACGTCTCCTCTCCAGTCACCCAGCGGAAAAATGAGCCTGTTAAGAGACGCTTTGATTCATACTGCGCATTTTTCCTTGAAGTGGGATCGTGAAATGCTTTGATGTAAAATATATTGACGTAAACGCAACATTTTGTTTTCCCACCGTATCTTGGTACACCAATGACTATATTTTGCAAACCGTCGAGTACTGCCGGACGGAGCGGTTTCTAGAGAAAAAGTGCCTCAAAAATCACGATGAACCCACGGTGCGGCAGCACACAACTTAGTCAAATAGACTCTAGATTTCACACTGGGAAAAAAAGAGAAAAAAAAGAAGAAAAAAGAAGAAGAAAAAAAAAAAAACATTGGATCTAGAGTCCAGACTCTTGAAAACATTGACAGTACAAAATACTCTTGATTCAATCGGACTTTAGCTTAAATCAAAAGGAAATCCGCTCAAATTAAGAGGCTTGGTTCTTGATTTAAGCTAAAATCCGATTGAATCAAGAGTATTTTTTCTTGTCGATGTTTGTAAGAGTCCGGACTCTAGATCCAATGTGTTTTTTTTTCTCCAGTGCATCTAGGCATAGATTTCAGGGGCTGGGTATGCAACACGCACTAAAGAACACCAACAAGCCAAAATCAGTCGCCTTTCACTTAATTTTGCATTTAATTTCGAAAAATAGTTTTCAATATTTTCTATATTTTTCCGACATTTTATGAAAAATTTCGCACGACATTCCAAGCTTTCATTTGTCATGAAAAATTGGATCCCCGACTTTAACACCGACATGAAAACGAACCGCTCCGTTACAAGGAAGCCGAAGTAGTGGGTGTATGACGTCACCGCGAGGCAAAGCCGTTCTCCGAGGCGGGCGCCGCACGGTGGATCGAGTCAATAGGAGAGGTCGGACATGAAATTTTTAACTAAAACTGCACATTTTAATGTTTAAATCGTCATATTTTATACTATAAGGGGTGGTCCTGATAGAAAATTTCACGAGAAAACCAATGAAACCACTTTCAAAACCTCAAAAATTTGTAAAAATGGAGTTATAAGCGTTTAAAGTTTCCAAATTTTGTCCGACCTCTCCTATTGACTCGATCCACCTAGAGTCCCTTTATGCTGAGAGTCAAGACAATGTGAATCCGTTTCTGATTGGTTCCCGTATTTTAGGCCTTCACAGCGTCACAAACGGGAATAAAGATTACATTTTCACCGATCGCAAAGATTATAATCTGGAATGGACCGGGGAATTACGGGTTCGGCAAGGAACAAACGGAATGAGAGGAGGAGCGGAGAAAGGAATTCGAGAATGGGCCGATCAAAGATTACGAAAAACGTCCAATTTCTGTAATCTTTATTCCCGTTTGTGACTCCATGAGGGGGTGTTGTCTCGACTCTCAGTATAAAGGGACTCTAGATCCACCTAGAGTCCCTTTATACTGAGAGTCAAGACAATTCGGCTCATGGATGTCACAAACGGGAATAAAGATTACAGAAATTGAACGTTTTTCGTAATCTTTGATCGGCCCATTCTCAAATGCCTTTCTCCGTTCCTCCTCTCATTCCGTTTGTTCCTTGCCGAACCCGTAATTCCCCGGTCCATTCCAGATTATAATCTTTGCAATCGGTGAAAATGTAATCTTTATTCCCGTTTGTGACACTGTGGAGGCCTAAAATACGGGAACCAATCAGAAATGGATTCACGTTGTCTCGACTCTCAGTATAAAGGGACTCTAGATCCACCGTGCGGCGCGGCGGCGGGTACCGCTATCAGGTGCGTCGAATCCTCGGAACCTCCGAAAACCGCGAGTAACGCCGCCGTCATAAAGTTGCCGCTATTCCTTCCTCCCGACTATTCATTCCGCTAATGATGCTCCGGGAGCCGCGCGGGGGGCGGGGGGCGTGGCTACGCCGGGGGAGGCGCCTCTCAACGGTAGCCGCGATGGTCTAATGGGCGAATTACTTCACACTCGCCGAGTTCTCCGCGGATGATTCCATGACCGCGGTTACACCGCCGATATTAAGCGTAACGCGCCGAATACACCTGCGAGTCGCTCGCGCGAGTGTGAATGATGGACGTTGAGAGGTTCGACTAGAGCCCCTTTAAAGAGGGAGTCAAGCCAAGGTGAATCCATTCCTGATTGGTTACCTGATTTTAGGCCTCCACAGTGTTACAAACGGGAATAAAGATTACATTTTTACCTGGAATGGACCGAGAAATCACGGGTTCGGCAAGGAACAAACGGAACGAGAGAAGGAGTGTAGAGAAAATGTGAAAATGAACTAGAGAAGAATGAGATAGTGAAGCGGTCATTTTCAATTTCTTCAAAATAAGAGTAAAATAAATAAAAAAAGTTGTAAATACGAAATACATCGAAAAAAAGTTAGTTCTTACAGTAGTAGTTATTGTTACTGAAGTTCTTAGTGTTAGTTCTCATTAGAATAGTTCTTATTGAAAGAGAAATCCGATTAAAATTTGTGTACTTCTTTGAGGAAAATTTCTAAAAAAAAAGCAAAAATTCCAAGTTTCGAATTTGTCTGACTATTTCCTTTTCTGGGTTCCATTCCAGAAATTATCGAACAACATTCAAATTTTTGAATTTTTTACAGCAACACCCCTGAAAAAAGGCACTATTTCCCAGAGAAAATCGCTGACTGAGCCGGCACTTTTTGAGCGAAATCTTAAGTGGCTCGAGCGATTCCCCCTCTTGCCTTCCGGTGAACATCCGGTGATTCACCACTACCAACTCTACCAAAGACGATTCTTGAAAAGTGGCGACACCGCTTTCCTTCCATTTAAATATACGTGAAACAATCGATTCTCAGTGAGGCAGCGCGCCTCACCTAAAAGCGATATATTTGATGGATTGAAATGGAGGATTAACACACTGAAAAAAAATTCTCGGCGTTTTTACCAAGGTCCGTTGGTACCTTTACTATCTCACTTTTTTTTACCAATTATTGGTAATTTTACCAAGACAGACTGGTAAGCTTACCTAAAAACCGGTATTTTTACTGTTTTTATCAGGTAAGAATACCACTTTTATTGGTTATCAATTCCCGGTAACTTTGCCATTTTATCTCGGTAATTCTACCACAGTCGATAAAAAATATTGGCGTTTTTACCAAGGTCCAGTGAAATTACCGAGAAAGTTCAATAATTTTACCGAGATTTCTCGGTAAAATTACCAATTCCATAAATGGTAATTTTATCAAGAAAAAACTGGGATCAAATAGAACCCTGAATTCTTGGTAATTTTACCCTCTTCTTAGTAAATACACCGAGATTTCTTTTCAGTGCAAAGTTGCCAACTCGCAAAATCGTCACCGGACTCCGCGCTTCCTCGAAATTCGGCAACAGGCCTCGGGGGCCAAGCTGGCCGTGAATTTTGGGTAAGGATCTTTTCTTGCGCGAGTGAGCGCAGCGCACCGTGGCGGCGGCGTCGTGGGGTACGCGGAGGGGGGGGAGGAGGAGGGGGGCAGATAACCGTAGAGCTGGCGGAATACTGTTAGATGAGCAGCGCAAGAAGTGAATGACCCCGAGCATTCTTCGCCGACGCGTAACGCATGACGCAATGGCCGCACGCCGCTCAGCTGATCGTCCGGCCCCGCGTGACTGGGGAGCTTCGGGGTCAGGGGTAACCTTGGGAGGGAGGGGAGGGGGGGGGGGTACTCGGTGTCCTCATTCCCCGAATTCACCCTGGAAATAAATCCGGCTGAGAACGTCATAATTGAAGGGCCGTTCTTGAGGTGCGTCGAACGCTCGAGGGACCATGTTCGAGCCCACGTCTGAGTGCGTTACGCGCGTTAAATGGAGGACCGAGGGCCGCTTTACGTACGTAACGCTCGACCTTCCTCTCTTTAAATTTTTTTTTTTTTTCTGTTTTTTTGAGATATAGCTGAGGGGCTTGGAAGACAAGGTGCATAAATGCAGTTTTTGCTATTTTAACAGAAGCGGAGATTTTTAAACATCGGAACCAACACTGGAAGAAAGACACATTGGATCTAGAGTCCAGACTCTTGAAAACATTGAAAAGAAAAAGGACTCTTGATTCAATCAGATTTAAGCTTAAATCAAAAGGAAATCCGCTCTTAAGAGGCTTGGTTCTTGATTTAAGCTTAAATCCGATTGAATCAAGATTATTGTTTCTTGCCGATGTTTCTAAGAGTCTGGACTCTACATCCAATGTGTTTTTTTCCCAATGAAGATACGTGGTTAGGGAGTTCACAGTCGATAATAGGTGAGAATTTTGAAGCCAAAAGCATTACTTGCTTTCTCGATGCTGATCACTTGATGAACATGTAATTTTGTAAATAACGCTCGAAATCATGAGTGCAACTACACCTGCTCTGTGTGACCGTGTTGCCTCCGGAAAAAATGCAGGCATTTTGACCTCACTGGAAAAAAAAACACATTGGACCTAGAGTCTAGACTCTTAAAAACATCGACAAGAAAAAATATTCTTGATTCAATCGGATTTTTGCTTAAATCAAGAACCAAGCCTCTTCATTTGAGCGGATTTCCTTTTGATTTAAGCAAAAATCTGATTGAATCAAGAGTATTTTTTCTTGTCGTTGTTTTCAAGAGTCTGGACTCTAGATACAATGTGTTTTTTTTTTCCAGTGCTTCGAATCGGAGGAGAGCGTTACATTTGACCTTGTCCATAATTACACAAACAGCACTCTTTTATTTCACATTCATAAGGGAAACGACTTTGATTCTTCCATCGTTTTGTTACCTTAAACGATTGTCGTGGTCGTGGTCTTCGTGCAAAGAAAAGGAGGAAAGAGAAGAAAACACGGAGGGACAGGAAGAAAATGAAAAGGTATCAAAAGACGAAAGAAAAAGCGAGAGAGGAGGAGAAAGTTAGAAACGGGGAAAAGGAAGATGAATATGCATGGAAAAGGAAATGAGGAATCGGACGAAATTGTTTGCGGAATATCCTCAACTTCCTTTAATAGCCACAAATTCCTGTCCAGATAAAAATTAAAGACCATCGACTTTTAGGATTCTCGGAAAATCTTCCAATGATCACCCAGTGTTGTCATAGTTTGCGCCAGAGTGTATACTTAACATTGCAGTTTAAGGAAAAATATGCCTTTTTATGCAAGTAATGGCAACCCATTGAGCTAAAAATTCAATAAGCTGTAAGAATTGGATTTAATTTAATAGCTCTTGCCGTTACGGAGGGATAAAACCAATCGGGTTGACCGAGGATTACAATAACCGATTTTTTCGTTCGCAATTAAACGTTTTGTTTCCAATAACAGTTAAAAGGTTATACGTATTTGTAGTATTTAAAAAATTGATTCGATTTTCAGGATAGTTTAAATTCTAAAATCCGTAGCTTTGAATTAATTACTGATCGCAGATTATTTTCGTAATTTAAAGCCTTGATTTTAAAATTACATTTACGATCTTCCAACAAGTCTCCAGTTTCAAATAAGAGTGTAACGTGGGTTGGTTCCTTTCCGACATACTCGGCCCAATTTTAACCAGAGGATAAAGGCAGTGGCGTGGCGTGAATTGCGATATATCGATTGTTATGCCATTTAAACCTATGGTAAAGAATCGATTATTAAGGTGTTCGCTGCGAACACCCTATTTATCGATCCTTTTCCATAGGCTTAAATGGCAGATCATTCGATATATCGCAAAGCACGCCACGCCACTGGATAAAAGCTAATCCTCCGATTACGTAGCGAGCAGATTCAACCAGAGGTGAAAGAACCGGCCCTCAGGGAAAGACCAACGAATCGGTCTTCGGAAACTGCACGCATGACGTCACCAAGTTACAAAAATTCCCGCTAACGAGCTTGCACCGCATCGGTAATTGGTAATGCGGTTGCATATACCCAACGCATATCTGCAGCGTAAACTTCTTTTTTGATTGATAGTGGCCGCTCGGACCTGCACCCGGAATACGCGGGAGCCCCCCCCCCCCCCCCCCCCCTCGCAGTCCACTCACGTGAGTACCATCAATCAAAACTTCTTTGACGCTGCTGAGCATTAGGATTGCCACTCTTAATTGCCCGTTCAACGCAAGGTTGTCGGATATTTGGAGGGTCTGTTGAACGCGGAAGGCACAGTCAACCGAGAATGGACTCATACTGCCATGCTGAGGAAAAACGCCGTATGAACATTCGAGAGTTGCCAAATTTCCTTTGATAAAATGTTGAAAAAAGTTATCTTTAAAAAATTCTTAAAAAAAAGTTATTGATATTTTTTAAAAACCTTGGATTAGGTTACAGGGTTAGGTTAGGTTAGGTTACCTAGGTTAGGTTATTAGGTTAATCCTTGGGTTAGGTTAGTAGGTTAAACCTTTTTTTCAAAAACCTTGGGTACAATTGCGAAAAAAAGTATCTGAAAAATTGGAAGAAAAATATTTACAAATTTCCCAGAAAATTCGCGATTTACCAACGGAAATTTGGCAACGCCTGAGGGTTCAAAAGGCGTTTTTTCTTAGCATGGCAGCACAGCATCCGGAATCGCACGGAAATGACATTAGCTTTTCATAAAGCATGTTTACTAGTTGGACCACTAGATTATACAAGGTCTGAAGTACTTAGAGGAAAACTTCACATGTTTTAATGAATCTTAAGTAGAAAACAGTTCAAACGACGGTAAGTTTTGAGATCAACTCTTGAACGAGACATTAACAAGTCTTTGAAACATAGATAATAAGAGAGTTCAATTCTACGTACAAAATGACGTCATTTGTAGTTTTACCATTTAGCCAATGTTAATAGGAAACACTTGATCTTGTTCAATAATTGATTTTCAGACTACCCGTTGTGCGATTCGGTTTCCGCGTGAAATTTTTATGAGAAAACATGTTGCATTGTGCTTTCATTCATACTTTGTCTAGAGGCCCACCCTTTTTTCAAAAGACTAAAAAATGAAAATCGTCGTTTTTGACACGAAATAACGTAATTCCATTTAAAGGTTGCAAAATGACTCGAATATGGTGATAATGTAAGGAAATTAAAATTTCTCAATGGAAAGAAATGTAGGCGGTTAGAGGGCTAAGCTGAGAAGGTAGCCATTTGACAAAATAAACCAGAGGTTTGGTAATGTCTCCTGAAGCATACAGACGTTTGTAGCAACTTTCCTAGTGGATGTTTGAAAAAAAACTCTTCAGATTAAAATTGAAATAAATTCAAGTCATTATAATAAAAACAGTGACTGGTACAAATGGACGTATTTTATCCCTCTTAGAGAGTATTTCTTTGAAATCATTCACCTGCAGGCCGATTATTGAAAATGATAGACTAAGTTATAGACAAAGAAGACATAGGAGTATGGAGCGATCCTATTGGTTGAAATGGGTGGTTCCTATAGACAAAGGGAGAAAATGATAGACTAACTGTCGGATCCCACGTGAGTTGCCGTTAGTTAGTCTACTACCTACCTCTTTTGTCCACTGCGATCACCCACTTCCACCGATAGGATCCCTCCATATCTCTTTTGTCTCTTTTGTCTATAACTTTGTCTATAAATTTCAATAATCGGTCCGCTGGAGGAGGACCATCAGAGAAACATGATACTTCAAATGGATTGCATTTTGCAAAAAGGAACTAGGAGCATTGCAATGTTGCTGAGATTGAGCAACCTCTCTTGTCTTGGAAGAAAAACCTGATTATCCATTAACAGTCTCTATTTTACACGCTAAAAACTGTTTTAAGACAAAAATTACCTGTAAATTTAATATTTTGTCACGGTTTCAGTAATTTCATTGCAAAGGATTAAAATGCACAATCTTAGCATCATACGATTCTTTTGGTTCCTTTTGGCAAAATGCAATCCAAATGGTTTTATTAATTTTATCGATTATTTTCAAAGGTACGGTAGTTTTGCCCTTGTCACTGGTGAAGATTAGTTTTGTCAATTGATTCCACCCCCACGCCACCTATCCTACTTTCCTCCTACCTCTCTCTCTATCTTTCCTCCTACCCTCTTTTTTTCCCAAGAAAGAAGCTTTAGCACCGCGGCTCCTTCCCAGCGGACTGATTATTGAAATTGATAGACAAAATGATAGATAGAGTAGACACAGGGAAAATGGAGCAATCTCATAGGTTGAAACAGGTGGTTATCATATACTAAGGGGGACAATGATGGACTAACTATTGGGTCTCTTGAGAGTTGCCGTTGGTTAGTCTATCTCTTGCCTCCTTTGTCCATTGCAACCACCGTATCCACTAATAGGATCTCTCCGTTTTCCCGTCATCTTCTTTGTCTATCGCTTTGTCTATCAATTTTAATGATCAGCCCGATGGATCTACAAATTGAACGTAAAATAGGAAATTGAAATTCCCATGGAGTTTGATACCGTTTCCTCATCGCGTTCAATGAAAAACGGCAACCACAAGAATGCAGATGCTTAAACATTTGCTGTAAAACCACACATCCGAAGACAAGATTCGATTCTTTACCCCCCCCCTCCCCCTCCCATCCTCACGGTAAGCAATTATGCACCAGCATTAGCCTCTCTTCTTCGCTAGGCGTTTCGTTTCAATGACGGTAATGGTCCCATTCATACGCGAACCGTAATGCTCCGAGACCCAGAGGTGAATGATTTTTATGAAGAGATTCTTGAGCAGGCATTCTGGCTCTCAGCAATGGAACATATGCAGAGGGAAGAGGGAGGGGGCGGGGAAGGGGTAAGGGGGGGGGGGAGACGTAACGAGAATCACGTATTCTTGGTCGCAGAAACGTGCCCGGGTTGAAGGACCGAATTTTAAGGCAATTTTTGAGCCGCCGCACACTGGATCGAGGCGATAGGAGAGGTCGGACAAAATTTGGAAACTTCACTGAAAAAAAAAATATCGGTGTATTTACTAAGAAAAGGGTAAAATTACCAGGAATTTAGGGTTCTATTTGATCCCAGTTTTTTCTTGGTAAAATTACCATTTATGGAATTGGTAATTTTACCGAGAAATCTCGGTTTATAACTCCGATTATACAAAACTTTGAGGTTCTGAAAGTGGTTTCATTGGTTTCCTCGCGATATTTTCTTCCAAAAGTACCCCTTCAAGTTTACACTCTGAGAAAATATACATCAAAACTTGCAGCTTTAGTCACAAATTTCAGGTCAGATCTTGACTTGACTTGACTTGAATTGACTTGATCCACAGTGCGGCGCTCGAAAGTTCAAGTCTATGTAAATAGTGTGGTGAATAACAAAGTCCAATAGGAGTGGTCGGACAAAATTTTGAAATTCAAGGCTCATAACTCCGTTTTGATCAAGTTTTAAGGACTTAAAATGGCTCCATTGGTTTCCTCGTAAAATCTTCTTCTGGGAGAACTCCTTAAAATTTAAAATTCGACGAATCGAACGTCAAAATTTGCAGTTTATGTTTCAAATTTTATGTCCGATTTCTCTGATTGACTCGATCAAAATGTGGAAATTTTAAACGCTTATAACTCCGTTTGGACAAAACTTTGAGGTACAATAAGTGGTTCCATTGGTTTTGTCGTGAAATTTCCTTTCAGAGCCACCCCTTAAAATTTAAAATCTGACGGAATAAACATAAAAAAGTGCAGTTTTAGTTGAAAATTTCATGTCCGACCTCTCTAATTGACTCGATCCACTGTGCGCGCGTGTCATTCACCATTCTGGTATGACGTCACGGTAAACCGAGTTTTTTCCTGAGTTTTTGTCATGATGTCATGCTAGCACATGCATTGCGGGGTTAAATAACTCGAACTACAGTACGTGTTCGCTTTTGAACTGATTTATGAGTAGCATCAGAACGTTCCTACAGGTGGTCTACCATAAAATTTGAACTTGAATTTTCCTAATTTTTGCTTGAACGGAAATTTTCGGAAAGTAATGCCCAAAATTCTTCAGGCAAAAATGCAAATTGCGAAGAGCAATCGGGCAACATTGAAATGCGGCTCTCTCGTGATTTCGTAAGGGCAACGACGAATTTTCTGAAAAATTGAAACAAAAATAGTTACAACTTTCGCAAAAAATTCCTACCTTATCAGAGGGAATTCGGCAGTGCCTATAGTTTCATATGGCATTTCATCTTAGCACGGCGAAAATCCCAGACTTGGAGTCGCCCTTTTTTCCTCCACGCCAGGAGGAAGTTCAGCGACGGGCCGCGGGTGAAAATTTCGACTCGTCGGAGCGCGCATGCGCGCGAGCGTTGCTGCGCGGCTCGGCGTTTGAACTTGAACCTGGAGTGGAGGCTGAGGCTGGGCCGCGTTTACACAACCAATAACGGGACTTCCAACTCTGACCCGAGCCCGAGCCAAGCAGTGCCAATGCCACTTGTCGCCAGGCTCGCTCCAGAGCCCCCTCCCCCCGGTTGGGGGGGGGGGGGGGAACGGCTCCGATGGCAAATACAAACGCGTGACCCCAACGCTAGCGCGAACGCACGATTCCGACGCGAACGCGCCACCTCGAGATTCGACTCTGGGTCTCCAATCAAAACCGCGGCCAAAATTTTGAGGACCTCCATGAATCTTCATCGTTCGAAACCTCCTTGAAAGTGGCTTTGGTATAGAAGTACTCTGCCGTGCTTAAGAAAAACGCCGTATGATAATTCGAGAGTTGCCAAATTTTCTCCGATAAAAAGTTTATTTTTGAGAAATGTCATGAATAATTTCCCTGCAGCCAAAATTTTGAGGACCTCCATGAATCTTCATCGCTCGAAACCTCCTTAGAAGTGGCTTTGGTATTGGTATAGAAGTACTCTGTCGTGCTTGAGAAAAACGCCGTATGAACATTCGAGAGTTGCCGAATTTTCTCCGATAAAATGTCTATTTTTGAGGAATGTTATGAATATTTTCCCTGTGGCCAAAATTTTGAGGACCTCCATGAATCTTCATCGCTCGAAACCTCCTTGAAAGTGGCTTTGGTATAGAAGTACTCTGTCGTGCTTAAGAATAACGCCGTATGAACATTCGATAGTTGCCAAATTTTCTCCGATCAAATGTTTATTTTTGAGAAATGTTACGAATATTTTCCCTTGAAATTTCAGGAACTTTAGATGATAATATTTCATACTAGGTTTCCCTCTGCCGTGCTAAGGAAAAACGCCGTATGAACCAGTTGCCAGAGAGTTGCCAAATTTCCTTCGATAAAATGTTTATTTTTGAGCACTGGAAAAAAAGCCACTTGGATCTAGAGTTCAGACTCTTTAAAAAATTGACTAGAAAAATTATTCTTGAATCAATCGGATTTTTGCTTGAATCAAAAGAAAATCCGCTTAAATCAAGGGGCTCGGCTCTTATTCAATTCAAGGAAAAATCAAATTGAACCAAGAGTATTTTTTCTTGTCAATGTTGTTAAGAGTCTGGACTCTAGATCCAAGCGACTTTTTTTTTCCAGTGAGGAAAGTTATGAATATATTATCTTTAAATTTTCAGAATCTTTAGGTAAGATTGCGAACTTTATCTGAAAAATTGGAAGGAAAATATTCACAAGTTCACAAGGAAATCCGTGTTTTATTAAAGGAAATTTAGCAACGCCTGAAGGTTCATACTGCGTTTTTCCTTAGCACGGCAGTACTGACGTATTTAAATCAACAAGAAGTATATTCATCGTGACTTGGACCGTGGGACCCATAAGATTCCATGTACTGGAAAGAACAGCCGCTTGGATCTAGATTCCGGACTCTTAAAAACATTAGAAGAAAAAATACTCTTGATTCTATCCGACTTTTTGTTTGGATCAAAAGGAAATCCGCCTAAATCCCGAGGCTCGACTTTTCGATTCAAGGAAAAACCGGATTGAATCAAGAGTATTTTTTCTTTTCAATGTTATTAAGAGTCTGGACTCTAGATCCAATCTACTTTTTTTTCAGTATGCATGACAGGGCACAAGTTACAATGCTGCCGTGTCAAGGAAAAACACCGTGAGATCCTTCAAATGTTGCAATATTTCCTTCAATTAAAAACAAATTCACTGAGAAAATTCTGAAAATATTTCCTCCAAATTTTCCAGGTACTTCTGCTCGAATCCAATCTAAAACAGCTTAAAATTTCGAGGAAAAATTCGTAACTTTTCTCGTAAAATAAATATTTTGTCGACGGATATGTGGCGACAGAAAATGATCATACGGCCAGCCCTTAGCGCGGCAGAAGAATTCAGTTGCGCTACGTCTCCGAAGCGTGTTTTGATTATTTCTGATTACAGATTAGAAAATAATAATAGTATCTTCCCGAACATCAAGTTTCTTTGTTCGATATAGTAAAATGCGGTGCATATCATGGTTTCTTTCACCTTGATATCATGTATGTTTTAAGTCGAGCAGTCTGAGTCCAAATAAGTGCACCTCTAGTGGATCAATCCAATGGGAAGAATTCATGATCTGCACTATCGCGGTAAATGAGGAAGTGAATACACGGTGTTTCTTGAACGGCGATGACTCCATTAACATCGGACATAGAGATAAAGATGTTTGAACAGAATTTATTGGTTTTCGCGGATCTATGGCCTCACACCATCAAGTTCAAAACGCAATTCTGTGAATGGCGCAACTGACCAATTTGATCGAGATACGTTCATACATCAAAATCTGCCTCCAAAAGCTGTCTAGTCAAGCTGTCAAACTATTTTGTCAGTCATTTCTTCATCATGCCTAATATTAGATGGAATAGGCAAGTCGATGAGAGTTAGCTTTCAGCTCTTGCGGCTAGTTTAGCGCACAGAAAAAGACTGAGTGGAACAGTTCTATAACAAGACAGGGGTCGAAAATCAAGCATTGCAATCTATGTTTCTTCGTCACATTTACACGGACAACACAGAGGACACATGTGAAAATTACAATTTTGACCGATTTCGGAAATCGGTAAAAAAAGTATGGTAGTATGTCTACTATATGCCTATTTGGTTTTTTTACACAGTGATCCTGTTTGGTGAAAATAACCAGAATTATAGTAGTATTTACCGGAACTTTGGTGATCCTTACCATAATATGGTTCCTGCTACCATAGAGTCTGGTGTTTATTACTATACTCGTATCAGAGTGTCCGAGTACAGTAATGTCTACTATATATTTTTTTTTCTTTTTTTTTTTTTCTTTTTTTTTTCAGTGTGAGAAATCAAGGGAACCAAATTGACCACGCAATTCATCTCGATAATATTCAATATGAAATAATGGTTTCTTTGTGCTGGACTCTTGATTTGAAAGTAGCTACGGTGTATCGAAGGAGGAGAATAATAGTTTGTGAAACAAAATTTCAATTACTTGCCCTATGCTGAGTGCCCTTCCAATGGCCCTTTTGAATTTATGTTGATTTTGACATTTTACAAGGAATTTTTAATTCTGTAACTCTAATGAGAACAATAAACGCTAATACCCCTCTCATGTGTTCGAATTTCCATGTTTTTAGAAAAGATAAAAAGTTCTAAATAAATTTTGCTGAAAATATATGTCATGTGGTGCTTAAAATGCTTATTTAATTTGGTGGTCCATTTCATGTAATTATACGAGCAAAGCGTTTTTGTGAACTTACTCGTTGGGTCAATTTCGAATAAAACTTTAAATTCTGACCAACTTTGTTAAAACCAAAAAATAATTTTGAAAAAAGTACTGCTGTTCATACGAAAGCGAAAAAAAAAAGTCATGGCTTAAAATTATCTTGATTTTCAGCCATGTGCGGCAGAGACTTTAACGCTTCGTAGAAAAATAAGACATGTAAGAATTTCAATATTATCGAAGCGCTTATCCAACGATTGAATTCTGACTGTGAAGTCATAGTTATAAATGAACGATTATAGTTCTCTGTTTATTTTTATATTATTTGTTTTTTTAATTTCTTCAGAAAATAAGAAAGATACTGCCTCGAACGCCACAGAAAAGTATGAACCTGTGAAATTATCAATACACCTTTACTTAGAACATGGCAAATTAGTCAATTTGGATTTTTCTTAACTTTTCCGAATCATAATGTGAATCACACATGAATATTTTGAAGCGAGAGAGGTCTATTTTCATTCAGAGATCGGAAAACAACATGACGTTCCTGAAAAATATGTGCGACACCTGCAAACTTTATTACGAAGATCATGTTTTGTTTGTTTTTTCCTTTTTCGTACCGATGATTTATAAGCTAATTTCAGGCTGCGAGAAGGGAGAAGAACAGTTATGATGGAGAGAGAGGTGATCTAGAGGAATTTGCGGCGACATTTGGGAAAGAACTTAACAGTGTTCTTTGTGGCTGTTTCGTGGTAATAAATTATCAGGATGTCAGGTGAATGCATCTGTGAATGCACAAGCTTGAATTCTAAAACCAGTGCGTACTCATTCAAAAAGAAGTTTTTTTTATGAATTCCTCTTCTCTTAAATTTAATGGCGATGCGTAAAGCTCAAACTTGATTTATGTCGGAAACTTCTAACACGGCGAGCTGCATAGTTAATCAAAACTTGCTCCCGCCTTTGTAGTTAGGAGATTCCATTGTCTTTGGAAAAGTTCGTTGGCCCACCATGATTCGGGATAAGGGAAAACATTAAAATCCGAGAAGTCAGACGTTCTTACTTCACACTCCGTTTTGTGTCAAAAATGAGATTGTAATTTACTTGAAGTCTTGTCTTAAGTGAGTCTCCTGAGCCCTTCGTATATTTAGTTTCTGTCATTTGATCTAGGTTTATCCGAGAAACAATTTCCCCTAAGAAACTAAACAAATTGGACGAGGAGTGGTTTTTAGTAGTTGGTTCTTGGTTCATCATTTGATAGGTTTGACCAAGCAATAAGCGTCTCAATTGGATTTCCAGTGCAACGTAATTCACACACTGAAAAAAAAAAAACTCCGGCCGTGGGAGCCGCAATTACGGGCTATATAGACATACCGTCCGTTCCGGGCTCTAAGGCCTAAAATTCCGGCTACTGGGGGCGTGGCTTCGATTGCTCCGGGCTCAGAGGCCGAAGCTACGGCTCCAGCAGCCGGAATTTTCGGCCTTTGAGTCCGGAACGGACGGTATGTCTATATGGCCCGTGATTGCGGCTCCCACGGCCGGAGTTTTTTTTCAGTGTATTATTTAAAGAGGTCTGGTACGCTGAAAAAAAGTTACGGGATATGAAGACATACCATCCGTTCCTGGTTCAGAGGCCGAAAGTTCCGGGCGCTGAGACCATAGCTGCGATTGCTCTTAGGCCCGGAAATTTCGACCTCTGAGCCTGGAACGCGGACGGTATGTCTATATAGCCCGTAAATACGGCTTCCACGGTCAAAGTTTTTCTTTCAGCTTGGACTACGGAGGATCTGCTTGGATTTGAGAACATAATCAAGGAAGGAAGATGATGTAATGACCTTTTTTGGATACAGACGGCAGCATTGGGATTGGTTCAGAGCCGCCGCCGTCCGTGGTGCGATGTTACGCGACTCGAAAATTCAGCCGCCTAACGGGGATTTCGAATTTTAAGCGCGTTTTATGGCCGCGCTGATGTTGATGGTGCACGAAGATGTGGACTTGACCTTTCGCGATGCGCCCGCTAATTTCGGCAGCGCGCACAGAACGAACGCTTCGACAGCTTGCTCCTGTGCTGCCGTGCTAAAGAAGAACACCGTATGAGCCATCAAGTGTTGCCAAATTCCTTAAAAACAACGAATTTTCAAGAAAATTTGTGAATATTCCTCCTCCCAGTTTAAGGATGATTTTGTACGAAATTTGATATAAAAATTCCGAAAATTTCAAGGGAAAATATTAAAAACTTCCTTCAAAAATGGATATTTTCTGAGCGGAAATTTGGAAACATTCGAATGCTCAAACGGCGTTCATTCTTAGCACGACACACAGTGGATCGAGTCGATGGGTGAGGTCGCACATGATTTAGAAACTTTCAAAGCTTATATCTTCATTAATATGCAATTTTGATGTTTTCAAAAGTAGGTTCATTGGTTTTCTCGTAAAATTTTCTCGTAAAAAGCACCCCATAAAATTGAAACTGTGATGGGATAAACGTAAAATTTTAACATTTTCGTCAAAAATTTCACGTCCGACTTCTTCCATTGACTCGATCCACTGTGCGGCAGTGTAATTCGCCTGCGAGAGCCAAAATGCCACTTAGCAAACCGAGAATCAGTAGGTAACCTTTCAGGAATCGTGCACAAAGTCGTTCCTTAAACAGGTTCTTTTCTTTAGGAGGCCCCGTATGGTTCACATTGTAACTGAAGGAGGATCGAGGAAATCCTTAACATAGCATCATCAAAAGAACAATTTTGGCAAACCTTCAGTGATAAATCCAAAGATATACTGTTGCATTTTCGCGAAGTTTTTGAAAACTGTCCTATTCTCGACACCGCACTCTCACAAATAATTTGCGTCCACATGTTCAAAAGAACTATGTGAATACCAATTGAAAACCAAAAGGCATTATGTTGCACGCTAATCCTGTATGCTTATTTTGCAATGTTGTTAATGGAGGTTTAAAGGAATCTTGACATTGTGTCATAAAAAAGGACAATTTTTGCAAACCTTCAGTGAAATTCAGCAGTATAACAATGAAGGTGAATCCTTGAAAGAGATTACAATGATCTACCACTAAAAAAATACAAATACGGAAGACAATATTTCAGAAGCTGCATAAATTTTAAGGTAGGTTTGCTCTGACCCTAAAGCTTATCAAAATCATATTATTCTCCCTGTATATTGTATTTTTGGCGGTGGTAGATCGTGGTAATACCTTGAATGGATACATTTCATTTTCAAAGGTTTACTCGTGAGTTTTACTTGAGTTTCATACGAATTGTCGTTGAAAGGATGCATCTCCGGCACGATTTTTTAAAAAAAAAAGCGTGTACATTCTTCACTAAATTTATTTGCAATTACTCGGGCAGATAAGCACAGTGACGGCCAGGTAGGTAACTCAAAAAATGGGTTTGACAGATCTCTGGTGTCTATACTAAAACAGGCAGGCCGAAAATCAGTACTTTAACAATATACTTTTTCAGTACGTTTCCAAGAAATTCAATAATTCCTCAACAGAAAAATTCAGTACTTTTTCAGTGCCTTCACTTCACGAAATTTGGCAACTTTCAAAAATTTTAATTGCCCGCTCAATTGCGATCGAAATGACAAAGAAATGTCAAAATTCCGGACCTTCTTACGGAATTCCGCACTTTTTCAGTACTTCCGGACCGCCTTTAACAAATCAGTACTATTTCTGGACTTTCCAGAAATTCCGGACTTGTAGACACCCTGAAAGAGGATATCAAAGCAGCTAAGGCAAAATTTACTTTTTCTTAGGGCGGTCGGCTTTTACTTTCCGGGGGTCCCCCTCGGAAGGGGCTCGTGACTTCTTAGAAAGTGTCTGATAGGGCCGCCAAATTTTTCGCCCCCGGGTCAGAATTTGAAAGAAAATCATCCCCTAACCCCACTCCACCCGGCAATTTCACTAATGCGACTTCCCTTTCCTCTTATTTGTATTAATGATCCGAGTTCAGGGTGATTTTGATCAATTTTAATCGATTTTCGAGGGTTTTTTTTTTTTAATTTTGAAGTTTGAGTCGCTCCCCCTTCTCCCCAAGGAAATGTTTTCTTCTCACAATAGACCCTCAAAGCTTCCTCAAATGAGGACCGCTTGTGTAAACGCTTAAAATTAATAATGAATTGTTGAAATAAGTAAAATGTCGTACCTCTTATAGTACTAGGCATATCCTTTCCAAGATGCACTCGTCAAAGTATCCAAGAGAGAACCAAACTCCAAAACAACACTCACGGAAAAAAAAAGAAAAAAAAAGATCGAAGATAACTTTCAGCAGGCTCCGAACTTAAGAAACGAATAAATAGATATATTTAACTTAGAACTTAATGACGACCCAAAAACCGAATGAATTAAACTTAGAGAACTTAGAATAAGATTTAAGAACTTTTGATGATTACGAGAGGGGGAGACCAAATCAATTTCGGTATTTACAGGGAAGCTCAAAAACCACGACTAAACTTAATAAATGCGGGGGTAGATATTTGGATTTATATATATATTTATATATATAAAGATTATTTATATATATATATACTGGATTTCGGGCGGGTTGGGCGGCTTTTTGGCGCGTCGTCAAATCTTGAACTTGGTGCGCTTGATGATGTTGAGGTAGAACTTCAGATGCATTTTGGACCGGAGTTGCGGGGCATCGAAAATCGCGAAAACCGGCGTTGAGCGGATACTAGATAATCTGGAAAGTCTTCGGAGGTCCCACGAAAGTCCCGTCGAATTCGAAATCGCTCAGCGTGAATTGTGGAAACTTCATTCCGCACACATTACCACCGCTCGCGGGAGGAGGGAAGCGCGCATAGTTCCGAATCTCGCAATTCCCGAAAATCCCGTCCGGACGCACCACCACTCAGTCAAAAAGTACACACGCACACACGGCCACAAAAAATCCAAAATTCAAAATCCAGAGCCGGACCGACGTGCGACGACGGGAAGGCCAACTCGGCAAAAGGGAAGGCGGACCGGCGTTTTCGATGATATCATCAACCCGATTCAATTTTAGCGGAAAACGCAGCCGTCGTCAGAAAACCGAGGTGAACGCACTCGCCAAGTCGCTGAGCCGACGGTTTTGCACACACCACTCGTCGCACACTGTTTTGTACTCGAATTCGGGGGGCACCCGCAAGAGGGTCCTCGCGCACTCAAAAGGATCCGCGTTGCACTATGACGTCACTGTTTTCCAAAAAAAAAAAACACACCAGGGGCACACGTTACGAGAGCGCGGGGTGCGGGGGGGACGGCCCTGGGGACGGACGGACGGACGCAACGCGGAAGCACTGAAGGCACGGAACGAACAGACCGCTGGCACGGATGAACTTGACTCGGGCTCGGAATTGGTGGCTCGGTGAGGATTTTCAAGAGCGAGTGGTGGGGGGCTGGGAGGCAATGACCGCTCGGCTCTCGACGACCAACGGCACAAGAAGGAAGAAGGAAGGAGGCGCGGTGTTGTGTGGATCACAAGGCGAGGTGGAGGCACTGGCGCAATGAACGCTCCGGTCGCCTTGCCACGTCCCCCCGTGAGCCCCGGCGAGAGGGCCGTGGCCCCCCGGGTTTCCCGCGAGATGTGGCGACAGCGCGCGCGGTGCAGCGCTCCGCGCCGCGAGGTGGACCCGCCGAACCCGAATTTCGGTGACGTCACGGCGTGAGCGACGACATCCGAGCCGGGGATTCTGGGGGGGTTTTACGAGAAAAGTTGGTGATGGATTTAACCGAAATCGGCCCGACCACACTTGAAAAGAAATCTCTGGATCCAGAATCGACATCGAGCCAGGAATTTTGAGGTGATTTTACGAGAAAATTTGGTGATGAGCCAGGAATTCTGGGGGGATTTTACGAGAAAAGATGGTGATGGATTTAACCGAAATCAGCCCAACTTTACTTGAAAAGATGTCTCTGGATGCAGAATCTATCCAGAATCAACATCGAGCCAGGAATTTTGGGGTGATTTTACAAGAAAATCTGGTGATGGGTTCAATCGAATTTCGGTGACGTCACGTCGTGCAGACGACATCGGAGCCAGGAATTCTGGAGGGAATTTACGGGAAAATTCGGTGATGAATTTAAGCAACAATCGGTGACGCCACGTCGTGCAAACCACATCGGAGCCAGGAATTCTGAGGAAATTTGGCGAGAAAATTTGGTGATGGATCGAAGAAATCGAATTTCGAAGACGTCACGTAGAACACGACGACATCGGAGCCAGGTATTTTGGGGGGATTTTAGGAGACAATTTTTGATGGATTTAACTGAATTTCGATGACGTCACGTCGCGCACGACGACATCGGAGCCAGGAATTCTGGAGGTATTTTGCGAGAAAATTTGGTGATGGATCTAACAGAAATCAGCCCAATCACACTTAAAAAGAAATCTCTCGGATCCAGAATCTATACTCATAAAACAATTGACAGGAAAAATGTACTTGATTCAATCGGATTTCCGCTTGAATCGAGAGCCGTGCCAATTAAAGTAAGCGAATTTCCTTTGCATTCAAGCGAAAATCCGATTAAATCGAGAGTATTTTTTCTTGTCAACTTTTTTAAGAATCCGAACTCTGGATCCAAGATTTTTTCCAGTGTACACCAGAAGTCAAATAATTTTCTCTAGTGCTTTATACTTTGAAGAGCAAACCGTACACACTAGGACATGTATTTTATGGGTATGTCAATAATAATCTAGGATACAGTGCCTATACAGGGACAGTACGAACATGTCTGTGATTTTGAGATCTGATGGATACTGGGCAGCAAACCCAAAATTTAAATGGAGCTTTCGACAGGTTGCTAACACTCTCTCGCAGTTTCTGAAGATCGAGAAAAAGAAATACATATCGTATAATACGTAATTTTGAACAAGCTTAACTACCTTACTTGTAGCAGTTCATCTTTGCTCAAAAATTACAAAAACTCCGAAAACACTACTCAGTGAATCGACTTAAGTGAGGAGGGAAAACATTTTTACGAAAAGGACTGAGTTGAACAGAAACCCATTGAGTCGCATAAAGATTGAACACCTAGACAAATAAAAATCCAACATACAAGAAAAAAAAGGTTTGAAGTTCTACATCAGTGTAAGATTCAATGTTAAGAACTCTTTTTCACTTCACTTTTGGAGTTCAATTATATGAATTTCCTCGAATTTTAATTTTGACACCTAGGCGAAATTGTACGACCAGAGTTTTTCTTCAAAATCCAAGTATCCCAAATCATTATTTCGCCAAAGTGCAACTTACTTGGTGCATTCTATTAAACTTGGCCTTATTCAGTGGTGAGGCGTGAGTGATCGATTATCGACATTTCTTCATTTGAAGTTGTGGTAAAGAATCGATTATTGAGGTGTTCGTTGCAAACACCCTGTTTATCGATCCTTTTCCACAGGTTGAAATGGCAGATCAATCGATACATTGCAAAGCACGCCACGCCACTGGCCTACATCGGTTGGAATGAACATTTTAATGCATTAAGTAAGAACCAATATTGATTTTTAGTGTATCCCTGACCCTGTATCACCTTATTTCAAGAACTGGTGACATCTTTCATCGCAACTGTAATATCACTCTAACTTGTTCTTCAACTCTGCAAGGAGATCACAGATAACGTTATTCCATTACGAGGAAATCCAATCTCACGACGAGAATGTAAATTCAGTACAATGTGGTGCAAATCAGTGCGCTCTAATCTATAGCTATAACGTTTCCTCTAGCTTCTAGTAACAAGGAACTATGCCGAGGATACCTCAGTGGTTGGAACTGTTTCCTACTGAACATTGAACAAGTCAATTTTTGAACAATTGCTGATTAAGAGCCACTTGGCCCGTGCTAGTGTTCCACCCTACACTGGAAAAAAAACACATTGGATCTAGAGCCCAGACTCTTGAAAACATTGACAAGAAAAATGACTCTTGATTTAATAAGATTTAAGCTTAAATCAAAAGGAAATCCGCTCAAATTATGAGGCTTGGTTTTTTATTTAAGCTGAAAACTGACTGAATCAAGAGTATTTTTTCTTGTCGATGTTTTTAAGAATTTGAACTCAAGATCCAATGTGTTGTTTTTTTCCAGTGTACTACCGTGCTAAGGAAAAACGCCGTATGAGCCTTCTGACGTTGCCAATAAAATACGAATTTACAGCGAAATTTGTGAATATTTTTCCTCAAATATTCCAGATAATTTCATTTGCAGCCAGATCTAAATAATCTGCAAATTGCAAGAGAAAAAATATTCATAAATACCCTTGAAAATGATCATTTTATCGGAGGAAATCGGGCAACTCTCGAATGTTCATACAGCATTTTCCCTGAGCATGACAGCCTAGCTCTTCAATCTATAATACAGAGGAGAGTAAGATCGGTAAAAGTAACGAGAGTTTGGGTTCAAAACGAGACAAGGATTACAGGACATGATTGACAATGGATTCTAGGCGCTAACTTATTCGTAAGTGCTGTCTGCGTCCCTCCCCAAATCGTCAAAATCTTTCAAGTTTCCCCGAGGAAGCATGATTTCACAGGGTGGCTTTTGATACTTTGAAAAAAAAAAGAACGTCATTATTGGATTAGGAAATAAAAAATATCTTTCTACCTATTTTCCGGCTATTTTAGACTAAAAAGTCAATGGATTTATATTAAGGGAAGAGTGCAGTACGGACTGGAAAAAAAACACCTTGGATCAAGAGTCCAGACTCTTTAAAACATCGACAAGAAAAAAATACTCTTGATTCAATCAGATTTAAGCTTAAATCAAGAATCAAGCCTCTTAATTTGAGCGGATTTCCTTTTGATTTAATTAAGCTTAAATCTGATTGAATCAGGAGTCCTTTTTCTTGTCAATGTCTTCAAAAGTCTGGACTCTAGATCCGATGTGATTTTTTTTCCAGTGCGGGGTCACTGAATTTATGTTCATGATCTTTAAAGGTGCCTTTAATTTTAAACACGTGGCCATCAAGTCTGCCCCTACCCTCACTGGAAATAAAAACATCTAGGGATCACTGGACATCACTGGATCTAGAGTCCAGACTTTTGAAAACATTGACAAGAAAAAGGACTCTTGATTCAATCAGATCTAAGCTTAAATCAAAAAGAAATCCGCTCAAATTAAAAGGCTTGGTTCTTGATTTTAAGCTTAAATCTGATTGAATCAAGAGTCATTTTTCTTGTCAATGTTTTCAGGAGTCTGGACTCTAGATCCAATGTGTTTTTTTTTCCCAGTGCGGGGTCACTGAAATACACACCCTCTGGTCTCATGAAACTCGGCGCCGCAAATTTTTTCGGTTCGTGCTGAGGCTGAACTGAAGTTCATCGGCGAGCCAATAGTCGTGCCCGCTGGCTGAAGAGCTTCAGCCCCCCCCCCCCCCTCTGGGGTTGAATGAGGGGGGGGGGGGCGAGTTACTTCGGCTTTCCATGCACCGAGTAGCGATGACTCAGCAGAGAAGTCAGCAAGACCCGGAGTGGTGTCCGCCCCTCTGCTGTGCTCAGGAAGAACGCCGTATGAATCTTCAAACGTTGCCAAACTGCCTCTTCGATTAAATAATTATTTTTGAGGAGAGTTATGTTCATTTTTCCTCGAAATTTTCAGATATTGCAGATCGAATTACGAACCAACAATGTATGAAAATTTGAGGGAAAATATTCGCTATTTTCCCAGTAAATTCGATTTTTTATTGAGGGAAATATGGCAACGCCTGAAGGCTTATACGGCGTTCTTCCTTGTCACGGCAGCCCTGCCTACCGGGGTATCGACACTAGCGTGCCGCCGTACCGTGAGACGAATCAATGGGAGAAGTTGGACGTGAAGTTTTTGACAGAAATCTCGAGATTTTATGTCAATGGGCCTGCAGCTAGAGTAAAAATAAGAAATGCTTCTTAAGAAATTGGCTCAAAAATCACTACGAGCGTATCAGGAAAGTCTGAAGTATACACTCCTAACTAGACTACCTCCGTAAGCAGAGTGCGTTTTTTTAAGCTTCCCGCTTCAAGTTTGTAGCAGGACCATTTTGTCACATTATATAGATTTTGAAGGGTTCTCTCCCGAGGAAATATCACGAGGAAACCAATATACCTAACCGCTTTCAAGTTTCGTATTAGCGCAAATCGACAGCGTTTAGCAGAAAGTAAGGGACTTGGCAATTTAATTTTTTACGAGAGAACGTTTGCCCGAATTCATTTGAAATTTTTTGTAATATGCTTCATACTATGCAGAAAATCCACTAAAATTCGCACAAAAATCCGCACGACCGTTTTCGTGTAAAAAATTAAATTTCTCGATTAAATTTGGCAATAGCTGATGTGGCTTGGTTCCTTTCTGCTGAACCCGGTCCAAAAGCTTTTAAAGTTTTCGGATCATGTCCGACTTCTCCTCTGCTCTTGCATCGCTTTACTGTGCGCCGCACAGTGGTTCGAGTCATTTGGAGAGGTCGGACATAACATTTAAGACCAAAACTGCAAATTTTGATGTTTATTTTGTCAAATTGTAAATTTCAAGGGGTGCTTCTCTCAGAAAATTTCACGGGAAAACCAATGGAACTACTTTCAGAACCTCAAAGTTCTGTATAAACGGAGTTATAAGCGTTTAAAGTTTCCAAATTTTGTCCGACCTCTCCTATTGACGCACTCCGTTGTGCGCCGGGTCGAAACCACCTAACTCCATTTGCCCCCCGTTCGGGTTGCGGGGTTTTGGCTCTCCTTCGAATCCGGCTTCGATTCGTTCCTCATCACCCCCCCCCCCCCCTTCTCACAGGCGGTGGTTCATTGTCTTCCCTCGCGAAAAATCTTCGCCGACGACTTCTTGCGGAAACGTTTGCGAACGTTGCGTTACGCAAGCTTGTGCAAAACCTATTGTGAGGAGATCTGGGAAAAATCGGCCGTGGATTAGACAGAGCTCGGAGTGTCTGGATCTGCGGTTGACACGTCTCGCATGGTGGTGCGAATTTTCAACGGACTTGCGTGCTGATTATTGAAATCTGTAGACAAAGCTATAGACAAAGAGGACATAGGGAGTATGGAGAGATCCTATTGGTTTAAATGGTTGGTTCCTATGGACTAAGGGAGAAAATGATGGACTAACAATGGAGTCACTCGTGGTTTGCTGTTAATTAGTCTGATACACCTTCTTTGTCCATTGCAACCACCCGCTTCCATCAATAGGATCCTTCCAAATCTCTTTGGTCTCCTTTGTCTAAAGCTTTGTCTATCAATTTTGACGATCAACCCACTGGAGGAGCAGTAGCTGTTCCATATATATATCCATGGTTACCATGTTTTTTCTATATTGTCTTACAACTTGATCTATGTTTGTATGATCTGTCTTCCTTTTGGTAAAAACCCAGTTATTCTTGTTATTTATTACAATTACTCCTTATTATAAGGTAAGAAAGTTGTGTGCCTTCTTGTTTCATTAAATGCTTCTTTTAGCCTAATTTGGGTTTCCAAATTCTTCTTTCCTAAGGTTCGTTTCCATCACTTTTCCTTTATTCTTGTCTTGCCTAACCTCTATTTTTTGTGAGAAAATGCGTTACAGTAGCGAAAACGGGGCTTTTTCTAACTTTAGCCGTGTATTTTGCTCTAAACTTCTGGCGTGCATGTTTGTCAATGGAAACTAAACCCTGTATTTTCCATTTAATATTTTGACAGTTCCAGTAAGTAGATTACGAGGTGATTTATTGAGAATATTTTTGGAGCTAATAACCCGGACTAGTCCGCGGTGTCTACTAAAACAGGCTGGCCAAAAATCAGTATTTTTAAACAGTGCTTCTTCAGGACATTCCCAAAAAATGCAGAACTTCTTCAGTACTTTTAATTCACAAAATTCGGCAAATTTCAAAAAAATGAATTTCCCGCATTAATTGCGACGAAAGTGAGAACAAAATGAAAAATATCCGGACCTTCTTGCCTTCAGTGACGGCCAGAGTACCTTGTCTAGTGGTCCATTGAGGAATTTATTCAAAATATTACGACAAAAACTAATCTCGGAGTCAGATTTCAGCAGCGCGACGTACGAAGTAATCTTGCCAAGAACTAACGGAGTGACTTTGCCTCAGCACTTTCGAGGTAGGCGAACTTGCAGGCGGGCGCAAGGCGACAAACCGAATCCGAATCAAGGTGCCGCGTTTAGGAGAGATAAAGACCGGGGGACCGGGGCTCCGGGGAGAGGGGGGCTCGGGGGCTGAGGGCCGTCCGGGGGGAGGGGGGTTGCCGAAAACTCTGGCTGAGTGACCTGCTGGAACGGTGGTGAATGAACTTGCTAATTATGGTCATGCATCCAGCAACTGCGGCTTTGCGACAGTGCTGCCGGCTCAATCGTGACTTAAATTCGACTCCTCGGGAAGTCCACCGCGCTGAGGAAAAACGACGTATGAGCCTTCAAACATTGTCAAGTCTCCTTCGATAAAAACCGAATTAACTAGAAAAAGTTTTGTTATTTCCCCCCTTTTTAGAAAATTGTACGAAATTGGCGATTTAATCTAAGATATCTAAAAATGGATATGTTGCATGTGTGAGGAATTTGCGACTTGACTGTTAGTTCTTACGTAAAACTTCGCGAGAAACAGGATGGTGCCACTGGTTTGCTCTGAAATCAACTCCCAAGCTCAAAAAAAGCTCTCAAGTTGAGCCCAAAATAGAGGGGATATCCCGTCCTACCCTGAGAGTCCACCTCCACATCAAGACGAACTCTCCATGCAAAGATAGGGAGCAAATACATTAGCAGGGTTGCCGTGTTTTCAGTTTTGGAGTCCCCAAATAAAGTGACAGCCCTGTCAATGTATTTGCTCCCTATCTTTGCATGGAGACTTGGAGAGTTTGTCTTGATGTAGAGGTGGACTCTCAGGGTAGGGTGGGATATTCCCTACATTTTGGCCTCAACTTGAGAGCTTTTTTTGAGCTTGGGGGTTGATTTCAGAGAAAACCAGTGGGACCATCGTGATTCTCGCCAACTTTTGCATGAGAATCAACAGTTAAATCGCAAATTCCTCACACATGCAACATCTCCATTGGCACTTTAATCTAAGATATCTGAAAATTTCAAGGTAAAAACGCATGAATGATACGATTTATCGAGGGAAATATGGCAACTCTCGAACGTTTATACGGCGTTCTTCCTTGGCACGGCAGAATTGAGGATTTTTGCGTCGGCATGGAAACGCTGTGCGCGGAGGTGACGATGTGCTTCACGGCATGTTCGTACTTGTTCGGCGGAGCTGATGGGTCGTTGGGGTTATTGGTTCGGTACACGGAGAAAAAGTGCGCGGGGTTGTTGGATGATATGGACATTCCTAATTAATTGTGGTAGTACCCCGAACAAGTTAGGTTGCTAATCGAAATGCTGCGGTACTACCCTAACTTGAGTTGCGGCACTGCCTCAATTAATTGGAAATGTCTATATTATCCGACAAATTGGGGAGTTCTTTGGGATTTTTGGAAGGAGAGGAATTCGAAAAAGCCCATTTTAGGCAATTTAAGCGCAAATGACCGAGGTTACCTTTACAGCCCAAGTAAAGAGAATTTTCCAAAGTATTGAAAAACAAATTACACATATGTACTCACGTAGTAACTGGTACCCTAGGGACCATCCATAAATTGCGTCACACATTTTTCCGAGTTAATTGAACCCCCCTCCCATCCTTACCATCACCGTCATCCCCTGCCAAGTCCCCCCCCTCAAAATTAAGTAATCCTTAGCGTACCCCTCCCCTTTTTCGAGAGGGGGCATTCAGAAAAGCAATAAAAATCAGTAGATAGTTTGCAGCGTTAAATAACATGATTAATTTATTTTGTTGCGGATTGAATATTCGTTGTGTTCTTCCCCCTTTTCGAGGGATAACGCAGAAATCGATAAAAATCAATTGATATAGTCAAATTTCTAGTAAAAATTTTTAGCCTTCTTGCCTTCAAGAAAGCTGACGTCATCCTTGGCTTGATCTCCCTCCCTCCGCGTCACTCACCGTCACCAACCGCTAGGCTCCCCCTTCCGTCCTCGTCCTTGGGTGACGTAATTCATGGACGGCCCCTGAATGAGGACGTTGAACTCAAACAATACATACCTGAAACAAACGACAAAAATTGAAAGCATTAGTACCAAATAAATAACTACGATATCAAAAGGAATTGACTGCTGATGATGAGAAAATAAGGAAGTCATATTCAGTGCACATAGTAGTTTCCACCACTAAAACGCGAAATTCATCAAATTTCAGAGATCTGCGAATGCTCCATCCGTCCCTTGTCTAGTGCAGAGCCGGATTTGGGGGGGGGGGGGGGGGCCAAGGTGCCATGGCACCAGACGGTAAATTTCGGATTTTTTTTTTTTTTTTTCATAGAAAAATAAAGGAGAGAGAAAAAAATGAGGGAAAAACTACTGGGCAACGGCGGGGCACGGACTTCCATTTCGAATTGATTCCATCTACGGTTCCATCCTCTCCGAAAATCGTGGGCAACCTCTAGGCGGTAAATTTTCCGCCCAATAAGAAATTATTTCTTGACTCTCTCGGAATCGGTTTCTCTTCGGGGTCTTTCGTGAATCGGATTTCGCTTTTGTCGTGTTTCCGAAACTTGCATTTTGTGCGCGTCACGTGTTTCTATAAGGTATTGAACAGTCCGGGAGGGGGGGGGGGGGCAAATAAAATTTGTCGGGCACCGGGCGGCAAAAACCTAAATCCGGCTCTGGTCTAATGGCTCGTTTTGATTTTGGGATTTTCGGGTGTCTCCCGGCGGCTGAGCCTTGGGGCAGCGCTGGAGGCCTCGGAATTGCAACCACCCGCTTCCATCAATAGGATCCTTCCATATCCCTTTTGTCTCCTTTGTCTATAGCTTTGTCTATCAATTTTGACGATCAACCCGATGAAGGAGCGGTGGCGAAAACGGGGCTTTCTCAAACTTTCGCCGTACATTTCGCTCTAAACTCCTGGCGTGCATGTTTGCTAATGGAAACTAAATCTTGTATTTTCAATTTAATGTTTTAACATTTCCCGTAAGTAGATTACGAGGTGATTTATTGAGAATACTTTTGAAGCCAAAATCCCGGACAAGTTCACTTGTAAAAAGTCCAAAGACTCAAAGGAGTTTCAAACGCCGCGAAAGGCGGGAAGAAGATGGATATAATAAACTGCAGTAGTCAAATCGCCATCCCCTGTTATCTTCAACGCATGTCTGTTAAAATAAAACGTATATCAATGTAAAATTGATGCTCGATTTTGGGATTTTCGGGTGTCTCCGGCGGCGGGTGAGCCTCGGCGCTTGGCTGGAGGCCTCGGAATTGGAGAAGAGTGGCTCGGATGCCTCGGAGGATGGAGAAGTGGCGAGTATTTTCGTAACGGGTCTTACAGTTACAGTCGAGTTCGAGTCGGAGCCGAGTCCCGAGCCATTCGCCAGCCCCGCCAAACCGCTCGCCGAGCTGCCCCAGTCCCCGCTCTCCGGCCCACCGTTGCCGCTGCCGCTCACCACCATCCAGAAGGGGATACCAGAATTACCATGGGAGGTATTACCACGGGGGATGTGGAAATAGAGGGCAAAGGCTTGAAATGGAGCTCTTGTATGTGTCAGGAATTGGCGACTTTAGTACTGATGTCTATGTCATTTTTCGCGAGAATTACGATGGGGCGAGTAGGGGATAGGAGAACCACCATGGAAGGTACTAACTATGGAGGGTACTATCATGGAAGGTATTAATGCGGAGGGGTGGTGGAAATAGAGGGTTAAAATAGAGCTCTTGTATGTGTCAGGAATTGGAGACTTTCTAAGTCACTTTTCGCGAGAATTACGATGGGGCGAGTAGGAGATAGGAGAACCACCATGGAAGGTATTACCACGGGGGTTGTGGAAATAGAGGGCAAGGGGTTGAAATGAAGCTCTTGTAGGTGGTAAGGTATTGTGATTTAAGTGCCGAGTCCAATGTCACTTTCCGCGAGAATTACGATGCGGCAAGTAAGAGATAGGAGGAACAACCATGGAGGGTACTATTGTGGAAGGCTTTACTACGGAGGGGTGGTAGATATAGCGGGTTAAAATGGAGCTCTTGTATGTGTCAGAAATTGGCGACTTTAGTACTGATTTCTATGTCATTTTTCGCGAGAATGGAGATGTTGCATTTGTGAGGAATTTGCGATTTGACTGTTGACTCTGATGTAAAAGTTCGCGAGAAACACGATGGTGCCACTGGTTTTCTCTGAAATCAACTCACAAGCTCAAAAAAAGCTCTCAAGTTGAGGCCAAAATGGAGGGGATATCCCACCCTACCCTGAGAGTCCACCTCTACATCAAGACAAACTCTCCATGCAAAGATAGGGAGCAAAAACATTATTGACAGGGTTGCCGTGTTTCAGTTTAAGAGTCTCCAAATAAGGTGGCAGCCCTGTCAATGTATTTGCTCCCTATCTTTGCATGGAGAGTTTGTCTTGATGTAGAGGTGGACTCTCAGGATAGCGTGGGATATCCCCTCTATTTTGGCCTCAACTTGAGAGCTTTTTTTGAGCTTGGGAGTTGATTTCAGAGAAAACCAGTGGCACCATCGTGTTTCTCACGAACTTTTACATAGGAATGAACAGTCAAATTGCAAAATCCTCACACATGCAACATCTCCATTGGCGACTTCAGTACTGATTTCTATGTCATTTTTCGCGAAAATTACGATGGGGCGAGTAAGAGATAGGGAGACCACCATCAAGGGTATTAGAATGGAGGGTATTACCATGGAAAATATCATCACGGAGGCTGTGGAAATAGAGGGCAAAGGGTTGAAATAAAGCTCTTGAAGATGGCAGGAAATTGTGATTTCAGTACTGAGTCCAATGTCATTTTTCGCGAGAATTCCGATGGGGGGAGTAAGAGATAGGAGAACCACCACGGAGGGTACTAACCGTGGAAGGTATTAATGCGGAGGGGTGGTAGAAATACAGGGTTAAAATGGAGCTCTTATGAGTGTCAGGAATTGGCGACTTAAGTACCGATTTCATGGTCATTTTTCGCGAGAATTACGATAGGGCGAGTAGGAGATAAGAGAACCACCATGGAGGGTACTATCGTGGAAGGTATTAATCCGGAGGGGTGGTAGAATTAGAGGGTTAGAGAAGAGCTCTTGTATGTGTCAGGAATTGGAGACTTTAGTGCTGATTTCTATGTCATTTTTCGCGAGAATTATGATGGGGCAAGTAGGGGATAGGAGAACCACCATTGAGGGTACTTCCATGTAAAGTATTACCAAAGGGGTTGTGGAAATAGAGGGCAAAGGGTTGAAATTGAGCTTTTGTAAGTGGCAGGAAATTGTAATTTAAGTACTGATTGTGAGTCCAGTGTCATTTTTCGCGAGAATTACGATGGGGCAAGTAAGAGATAGGAGAACCACCACGGAGGGTACTAACCATCGAGGGTACTACCATGTAGGGTATTACCATGGAGGGGTGGTGGAAATAGAGGGCAAGGGGTTGAAATGGAGTAGAGTACCTGTATACGGGAGAGTATTGCCATCTCTGTGCCACTTTCTGATTGGTTCATCAGTTTTAGGTTATCATGGAGCTCCAAAGTTGGCCCGATGTAAACAAACCCGACCCAGAGAAACACGTATCATCGGCTGAGAGATGAATGATGATCACACTCAAAGGTTAAAGTTCGGCAAAAAATCCATCAAAGTTTGATCCGAACCAAATTCAGAAGTTGATCATAAAAAAATTTCTATCACATCCAAAATCACGACTAGAACTTTGTAGAACTTTGTCGACATCTTGTTTGTTTACATTGGGCCAAACTAGGAGCGGAGGGGCTGGGGTTTGTTTACATTGGGCAAACTTTGGGACTCCATGATAGCCGACCAATCAGAGAGCGGCACACTTTTTCTGCAGTAAAAGTTTTGAGATGGCAGATACTCTCCCGTATACAGGTACTCTGGCCGCTACCACTCACCACCATCCAGGGGGGAGAACCACCATCGAGGGTACTTCCATAGAGTGTATTACCACGGAGGTTGTGGAAATAGAGGGCAAAGGGTTGAAATAGAGCTCTTGTGTGTGTCAGGGATGGACCACTAGACAAGGTACGAAGTTAAGCATTCTGATACATGTTTCTTCAACCCCTTCGCTGCAGATTGCTCTCCCGCAGGGCCACAAAAATGTTACATAACATGTTTACGAACATAACCCGTGCAATACGAGTTTGGCCGGAAGGTGCCGATACACCCATTTAACGTTCATGGTGTCTTAATAACGTTTATTCCTGATTTCTGAACACATTTTAAACATCAGAATAACATCTCTGCGTTTTTTTTATTTTTTTTCTCGATACTTTATTTTAAGAACAGCTCTTATGCTGCAGATAGCCCTTTCGCAGGGCCACAAAATGTTACATAACATGTTCACGGACACAACCCGTGCAACACGAGTTTGGCCGGAAGGTGCCGATATGTCCATTTAACGTTCTTGGTCTCTTAAGTACGTTAATTCCTTATTCCTGAACACATTTTTAACATCAGAATAGCATCTCTGCGTTTTTTTTTTTGTTTTTTTTGTTTATTTTTTTTCCCCCGATATTTTATTTTAAGAACTGCCCCTATGCTGCAGACCGCCCTCCCGCAGGGCCACAAAAATGTTACACAACATGTTCACGGACACGACCCGTGGGACACGAGCTAACCCGCTGCTTCGACATGTTATACCATCGTGCCGGAGTGGCGCGCGACGATACGTTCCTTCATAAAAAGCTGCTCCACGCGACGCGACGGCGACGACGACGTGGTAACGGAGCTCTAAAAGCGTCGTCGTCGCGGAGTCACGTCGCGTCCGCGCTCCGCAGCGGCGCTGATAAAGAATTGAAGTTCAAAGCCAAGCCAACCTCCTAGCGAGTGCTCCGAGCGTGGTTAGGACGGAAAAATTGTCGCCCATCTGACGTAAGGGCGTATCTCGACCTCCACATGAGCCCTAGAAAGCATAGATTTACATGTAAAACAGAGCTCGTGTGAAAATTGAGATACGCCCTAGAGTCCCTTTTTACCCAGAGTTAAGACAACTCACTTTTGGCTACCTTTTGGTTGGGCTGAAAGTGGCCTAAAAAAAATCCAATTCTGATTGGTTCTCGCTTGTGGAGGCCGAAACGAGTGCACCAAGATGGGTTTATCAAGAGTAAATTGTTATTTCCATCGGTCCAAAATGGAAATAGATTAAGAAATTATTCACAAACCTATCTCATTTTCTTTTTAATAGATCAATTTGTTGATGTTGTTGTTTTTGTGTGACAGACATCGCAGGATTCCTGATCCTTATCCCTCAATATCGTTTGTTTGGGTGCACTCGTTTCGGCCTCCATGGCCAGCCAAGGCCCGACTGCCAGTCAGCTGATAATCGAGTTGTCTTAACTCTGGGTATAAAGGGACTCTAATACGCCCTTACGTCAGACACTGGAGAAAAAAAACATCGGATCTAGAGTCCAGACTCTTTAAAACATCGACAAGAAAAAGTACTCTTAATTCAATCAGAATCTAGCTTAAATCAAGAACTAAGCCTCTTAAATTAAGCGATCTTCTTTTTGATTCGAGCTAAAATCCAATTGAATCAAGAGTATTTTTTCTTGTCAATGTTTTCAAGAGTCAGGACTCTAGATCCAATGTGTTTTTTTTTTCCACTGGAATGGGCGACGAAATAGAGAAACCGAGAAAATGTGAGTAGGAATAATTATTCTGCCATGCTGAGGAAAAACGTCGTATGAACATTCGAAAGTTGCCGAATTTCCCTTGATAAAACATGTATTTTTGACGACATTCATGCACATTTTCCTTTGAAATTTTCAGGTGTTTTAGATAAAAGTGCGTACAAAAATGTATGAAAATTTCGGAAAAAAATATTCACGATTTTAACAATAAATTCAGTTCGTATCGAAGGCAACTTGGCAGCGTCTGATGGCTCATATGGCGTTCTTCCATAGCACGGCAGTATTATACATGTATTAGTAACATGTATTTTTGACGGCATTCGTGGACATATTCTTCTGAAATTTTCAGGTGTTTTAGATAAAAGTGCGTACAAAAATGTATGAAAATTTTGGAAAAAAATATTCACAATTTTAACAATAAATTCAGTTCTTATCGATGGCAACTTGGCAGCGTCTGATGGCTCATACGGCGTTCTTCCTTAGCACGACAGTATAATACTCTCCTCGTCACCGAGCTGGGGGTTTGCAATAGCCGAAGTTTCAAGTAGCTGTGAGGTGAAATCAAGTTATCCAGCGGCTCATGTTGCTACTCTGCTGGGGAAGAACCGCCTAACTTCAAAGGAACCTTGTGCAGATCCGTAGTTTTTGCTTTACAGTAGATGGGTGTTTACCGCCACACGATCCAGGGGGAATCTCCTGACCATCGCGAGCAGCAAGTCGACATATGCGGTTTTTCAGCAACATATAATGACTACACGCTCGTTGAGAACCGTGGAAGTCCGAGAAGAACTTTACACAGCTCCATTGCATTTGCTTGTGGTGGCGGGACGTTTATGACCCCACGATCCGAGAATCGTTTTATTGCGATGGAAATTTGCGAGTTTGGAAACGCGAAACGGGAATAAAAAGTTTGTTTCCATTAACACTCGGATTCGCGGTGAACTTCTTCGTTAAAACAACGTGATTGGTGTGCGGTTTGATTCACGTGAGCTCTGATTTTTCTTATGAGCTGAAAATTCAAATTTTCAATTTTCGAAGACTTCCAACCTTCGAAAACACACGTGACGAGGCGGGATATTATCAACGGGCGTGTTTATATTTACAATGGAGATGTTGCATGTGTGAGGAATTTGCGATTTGACTATCGAATCATATGTAAAAGTTCGCGAGAAACACGATGGTGCCACTGGTTTTCTCTGAAATCAACTCCCAAGCTCAAAAAAAGCTCTCGAGTCGAGGCCAAAATGGAGGGGATATCCCACCCTACCCTGAGAGTCCACCTCTACATCAAAACAAACTCTCCATGCAAAGACAAGGAGCAAATACATTGACAGGGCTGCCATTCTATTTTGGGACTCCAAAACTGAAAACACGGCAACCCTGCTAATGTATTTGCTCCCTATCTTTGCATGGAGAGTTTGCTACAAGATGTTTCGCTTGAATTGCGACAAAAACGAGGCAGTCGCAAAATTTCATCGGAGGCTTGAAGATTAACTGACTGCACAATCGTGATTAGGCAGGCAAATACTCTTCTGAGAATCAACGCGCAGGGGACTGCATACTTTCCAGGCTTTATAATAAAAGACACGCAAGGTATGAAAGAAAAAATTTCGAACCTTCTTACGGAATTTCCGCACTATTTCAGCACTATTTCCGGACCAGTACACACCCTGCTACCCCTCATTCGCTGCGACCGGGTCCGCCCAACAAGATTTCCCTTAGTTTTCCGCGAATTCCTACTACTCTAAGAATCAACGCGCAGGAAATTGCATACTTCCCAAGCTTTGTTACAAAAAACAGGCAAGGTATGACGGAAAAATTCCGGACCTTCTTGCGGAATTTCTGCACTTTTTCCGAACACTCCGGACTAGTAAACACCCTGCTATCCCTTATTCAATGTGACCATGTCCGCCCAGCAAGATTTCCCTGAGTTTCCCGCGCGCTCCAGGACAGTTCCTCGTAACCCATGTACCCAACAAGACCGAACAAGATTTTCCTCAGCTTCCCGCGCGCTCCTACTACTCTAAGAATCAACGCTCAGGAAAGTGCATACTTCCTAGGCTTAGTTACAAAAAAACGCAAGGTATGAGAGAAAAAAATCCGGAATTTCAGTACTTTTTAGTACTATTGCCGGACAATCCGGACTATCAGACACCCTGCTACCCCTCATTCGCTCCGACCGGGTCCGCCCAGCAAGATTTCCCCGAGTTTCCCGCGCGCTCCAGGACAGTTCCTCGTAACCCATATACCCGAGATCCGGGGGGATAGGGGGGGGGGGGGGGGGTTCGGAGAGGAGCGGGAAGACAGCGCGGCGCGTGGTGCTCGGTGCGACTCGGCGGTGGGCTGGTGAATTGTCGGTGGGTCCGGGTCCTGGTTCGGCGATGCGGCGGTTATGGCGCATACCGTTAGCCGTTTGTTTCATGTGAATAGAGCGTGCCCGCAGGCCTTCTTTGTGCGAGCCGGCCGCGTCCTCCGTATTCACACGAGCCCCGACGTGTAATTCACGGCAGCGCCGATTCCGCGCCGTTGCCGTCCCCGACGCCCGACGTCGCGTCGTCGCCCCTTTCCAGCGTGACGTCATCGCCTGACACAGTGACTCACACTCGCTCAACCTGAAAACTCCGTCCATCTCCACTGCGGGCCGATTATGGAAATTGTTAGACAAAGCCATAGACAAAGAAGACATAGGGAGAATGCTGCCGTGCTAAGGAAAAACGCCGTATGAGCCATCAGGCGTTGCCAAATTTCCTCTGGCAAATCACTAATTTTCAAACAAATTTTTGAATGTATGTCTACCAATTTTTCAGATAATTTTGTTCGTAATTTGATTTAAAACGTCTGAAAATTTCAAGGAAAAATATTCATAATTTTCCTGAAAAATAAACATTTCATCGAAGGAAATTTGGCAACTTTCGAATGTTCATACGGCGTTCTTCCTTAGCACGGCAGTATGGAGCGATACTATTGGTTAACATGGGTGGTTTTGACAGACTAAGAGGGTACATGAAGGACAAACTACAGGGTCTCTCGTGGGTTGCCGATAGTTTGTCTATTACCGATCTCCTTTGTCTTTCTACTTCAACAATCAGTCTGCAGTTACTCTAGGCAGTAAAGCGGGCTGATTGTCGAAATTGGTATAGACGTGGCGACAGACAAAGACGACAAAAGGGATATGGAAGTGTCCTATGGGTGGAAGCGGGTGGTTGCAATAAACGAAGGACGTAGGTAACACACTAACTAACGGCAACCCACGAGAGACCCTAAGTATGGTTACTTCGTCCTTTTCTCCCTTAGTCTATAGGGACCATCATTTTTAACCAGTAGGATCGCTTTATACTTCCGATGTCTTCTTCATCTATAGCTTTGTCCATCAATGTCAACGATCAGCCAGCTGCCCTTCTAAGCCCCGGGATCTATTATATTCCGACGTGTACCCACTCACCATTATACTTAGGTACCAGGGTGTCTACTAAGACAGGATAACCAAAAATCATTACTTTTACAGTACCTCCATTTGACGAAATTCGATAAATTTAAAAAATTTGAATCTCTCGCTCAAATTGCGACAGGATTGACAAAAATTCCGGACCGTCTTGCCAAATTCCCGCACTTTTTCAGTACTTCCGGATCGTCCTTAAAAAATTAGTATTATTTCCGGACTTGTACACGGAGAAAAAAACCTCGTGCGTGGGACCCGAAGTTTAGGTCATATGGATTGAAGTTTCCGGATTGAGCATCGGAACACTTTAGGTCTAGCTGCCATCTGAAACTTCAGTTTTTACATCTGAAGTACTTCAGTTTTTACATCTGAAGTACTTCAGATGTGAGAACCGAAGTTTTTCGGATGTGAAAACCGAAGTGCTTCAGATGTAAGAACTGAAGTTTCAGATGTGTGATCCAAACCTCAGCAGCTGGACCTAAAGTGTTCAGATGCTCAATCTGATAACTTCAGAGATCCATACGACCTAAAATTCGGGTTCCACGCACCCGAACCCCCGAACCCGAAGTTTTTTTCTCCGTGTAGAACCCTGCTAGATACACCACCCCTAGTCCCCCAAGAGCCCAGGATTAAAAATCCGACGGGGCACCGATCCTGCATCGCGAAGCCTCGCAATCCGCGACCGCGACGCCGCGCACATCCGCGTGCAGTTGTCACCTCCTTCACGGCCGGCACTCGGAGATTGGCAATCGGGAATCGACGGGGCGGCGGCGGCGTGCGGCGGATTGGAAGTCGGGAGTCGGTGCGGGGCGAATCCGGTTGGGGCCGCATCCTGGTGGAGCTCCGGGCTCCGTGGGGGACCGCCGCGCCGCGACGCGCTCAGCCGGGATCCAGGATCGCGGATCTGGGAGCAGCGCGCGGCCACGCGACGTCGCCCGGAGATGCGGGCGTCGAGTCGAATTATCAGACTCCGCATTGCTGTGATAGTGAAGAGAGCGGTAAGTGTCAAATTTCCGAAATCGGCTGGTTACAGAATTGAGTTTCGAGGCTTGATTATTGTGGATTAGGTAAAAATAATAAGAGCTGTCTAAACAGCAACTTTCTACGTTCAATCTTTGCCGAGATATCGCCCTTTCGAAAAGTCGGGTTTTTGACGTCATCCACCGCGGTACGGACACCCCTGGTTTCTTCCACCTTGCTTTCATCCGAGATTCATCGGAGGTTGAACAGGCAGTGCAAAATGGACGTACAGTGGATATCGGATATAACGACATCGGTTATAACGACATATCGGGCATAACGACGTAAACTGGTCGGTCCCGGCTGAAATCCCATTCATTCAATGTATTTATGTATCGGTTATAACGACATCGCATATAACGACATATCGGTCATAGCGACGGAGTTTTCGCGTCCCAACAGATGTATTACTATCAAACAAAACTAAGCATCATAGGGGAAGGAGGGGAGATGGGGCTTGGATTGGCAGGTGTTGCGGAACGCGATGCTCGTCCCATCCTATACTCCTAATGCTTTTCCATGGCGCTTAGTTCCGTTTAACAGAACGCACTATTCGGGATTCTAAAATCCTGAGGAGGAACTCAAATTGGCGCTTAGTTCCGTTTGACAGAAATACGTCCAAATGTGCATCACACCGACTAAAATGAAAGGCAAGGTGGAAGAAACCAAGGGTGTCGGTACCGCGGAGGATGACGTCAAAAACCCGACTTTTCGAAAGGCAATATCTCGGCAAATATTGAACGTAGAAAGTTGCGGTTTGGACTAATCTTATTATTTTTACCTAATCTACAAGAATCAAGCATTGAAACACGATTCTGTGACCACCGCAACTGACCCATTTGTCTAATTACAAGGGACGGCAATGACCCCGTCAAGCATGTAGAGATATTCTTCCGAAATCGGGGGGCAGCGACTGTCATCTTACACACAACGTTTCAGCAACGGTCTTCTAGATGAAATCGCTGAAGTAGCTATAAGAGCAAAATTCATCTTAATTGTATGAAAGCGAGACATATGAGAAAGCCGTAAGTGCACAAAAAATGACGTAGTCTCAGGCAAAACAGCCGTAAGTTACATTATTCCTTCAGAGAGCCAATGAAAACAGTGCTTTCAAGTTATGTGCCGTCACTTGAGCGACGTCACTTGTGAGAATTTGAAAGTTATTCCAAGCTCTTCTAACCAACATAAATACGAGTTTTTAACGTGAGAGCCAGGAAATATTATCGTGGGTAGCTTAAATTGTCCTTGAAAATGAGAATATGATAACATATACTGAGACCCTACTTTTACCGTTGCTATGGCAAATTTCAAAACAACGGTAGTGCTTACTTCAGAAATGTTTTCCTCACGAAGAATATATAGGGTCTTTGAGTATTGTCAGGAAAAATACTTAAATGGTACAAAAATACATAAATAAAAGTTTCGAGTGTGTACCTGCGACGGTGAACTTTAATGGAGTTATCCATTATTGTCACCTCAGCTTCTACGCCTGAATTATTGCATCGATAGGTATCAAATGAACCTCTTCGATTGAACGCTTCCCTAAGTTAGGGATTTATCTAATCAAGGCCACCCGATAACGGTTCAACAATCGACTTATCGATTGTGAACTCATACAGAAACGAAACCACCGTCGTGATTTCGGACTGTTGTTCAAGATCACCACCCTGCTTCCTGAATTTCAGTTTTTAAGCGCGAGGAGATTCGTGATTCTGATTCAGTGATTATTACGTTTGAATTAATTTTATTCATTCATCTGAGCTCAATTGGACTAAATTTTGCAATTAAGAACTAAAAATTTCGGCCCGGTTTAAAAACAACGTACGTGCCATTAGTTTCCCTATGCACATAAAAGTGTTTTTAAGAAGAGTTAGAATTTATAGCTCCAAATTGCAAAATGCCTTCCGATTCATCACACCGGCAACTCGATCGGTAAGCTTTCAGGGTTCTACTAAAATTTAATTTTGGATTTTCTTGATTTTTCGCGATACCTATTTAAGACTAGATTTCCTGATTTTATGCGCGACTAAATATTGACTGTCGTTTGATCCCAAAGTTCAACATATTTTACAAAAATAATTAAAAGTTGGAAAAATTCTCGAAAATTTTTCAGGGCACTCAGATTTCAGAACCAACCATAAACCAGAACAATCATCCCTTAGCGGTTTCTTCTACATACTAAAATTTCGGAATGGATTATTCCCTGATATTTCGTGGTATATTTTAAATGAAATTTCCCAGTTTTTTGGACGAATTTTGACTATCATTTCACGAACAAACATATTTGATGAATTGGATCAAGTGTTCCACTAGTGCACGTGCTGAACTGCAAGTAGTTAAAAACCGCTTGACGCACTCCGAATTTCCTGAATCGTGACAGATTTTCCTGACAACATCGAATTTCCTGATATTTATCAGTTTTTACTGACGTTAGGCACCCTGTTGTAACAAGTCTACCGCCCACCATGGCTTACAGTTATCTTCCCACCTTATGGTTTGCAATTGTCCTTTTGACTTGTGGCCTTCACACCAGCGCGAGGGTGGATCATCAATCGCTTTACTCTCATCAGAAAAACGTAACTGCACTAGCATTTAAAGTATGCCAAAACACAGCTCTAATTTCTCGGCAAAAATTAATATTTATCGCAGATTTCAACTTAAATCCTTCCGTTCCGACTTTAATTCGTCTCTTGCACAACGCTTCGATCCAGACGGTCCATTTAGATCAACCCGGAAAATTGACAGAATTGACAGTCACGAGTCACAGAAAAAATGTCGTTTTCTTCCTGAAGGACATTGGGGAGTTACTAAGTTTGATTTTGAGCTCTGTCTCTAAAAATGAGATGTTTGGACGTAAGCGTGATCCAAACAATCATGACTTGAATGGCATTTACAACGGCTCCCTCTACGCAAGAAACGTAAGACGTGAGAGACCAATAGCCGATTTACCTCAGTATTGCATTCGAGTTGATGGTGTTTTATTGGATCCGAATAAGAAGAAAATATGTGATGAGGAGGTGAAAATATCATCTCAAGAGCTCGATGACATTTCGACGTTATCAGGCCCGGTCCTCGATTTGACACGTGGCCTGTACAGCAACAAAATTTGGAACTCGCAAAACTATCTCATTTTTATACTGTGCACATTCGACCAATACGAAATACCTTCCTCCTCGCTCCCTAACATGCGGTCCTTGAATTTAGGGGCATCCGTCGAAAAAACTCACTGGAGGGATACGTCAGGAAAGATATTCAGCTTCAAATTCTTTTGGCGCTTTTTCAGGGGTCTCAAAACCATCATATGCGACCATAAAGGTTGCGAGAGGTACAATCCTTTCACAGAAAATTTAATATCGTACGGAGGAAACGAGAATGAAGCTTATTTTGATTTCTCCTGGGATAACTTGCACCGAAAAAAAGTCCGCTTTCTTATTGACCTGGGGAGAGATAATAATTTCGGAAGAAGTATAGAGCCCATGGCCAATCACTGGTTGCTGTTTCTCCTTGGAATTTTCGATGATTTTGTGAGCTCAATGAATTGCACTCTAGAGTATATAAGTGTGTATCAAGACATCGGAAGACAATATGATGATTACAGGACTGAAATCGGTCAGAAATATGGAGTTCACTTGCAAACGTCAAATACCATTGGAACTTTTGAAAATGCTGATAGCTCAGACGCTGACTTTTCTGTTAGCGTGGACTCGAGTCTACTGTGCCTGGTAACTCCACACAGCCAACTCATGCCACAATATTTAGTTATTTTCAAAACTTTCACGCCAATTGTATGGGCTTGCATCCTTGCAACGATCTTGATTTTTGTTTTAATGCAATATGTTTTCCAGTTTTCGCAACGTCAAACGTTCCGGCGATTTTATTCGGATGCAGAACTTGACTCTTACGAGAAGACCTCTTCATTCTTGATAGTCTACTCATACTTCATCTGTGGCAGCCCTTCTACCTTGCTCCTGGGTCGTCTCTACACGGGAAAGTTGCTTTTCGTTATTTTCAGTTTCGCCACGATTATTATCTCCACAGTGTTTTTGAATGGTATGACAACTTTATTGGAGAAACAAGTTCAATATCCTGAAATCGACTCTTTGGAAGAAATGAAAGAGTCCGAAATGCTCATTCAAGTGGAGGACATGGAGCAGATCTCGAATTTTTTGCAACAAGAAAAACGGTGTGAAAAACTTGCAACCAAACTGACGGATAGTCTCAATTCAGCCACTAGATCTATTGAGCTTGAACTTATGGAGAGCCAGGAGTTTTTCATCGAATTTTTTTTTCAAAATTCCACCTTCAACGGATTTGAGTTTCTGAATGGAACTAGAAGAAACTATAATTTACATACACGTTTACAGAATATTCGTATGATGTACGGGACGGATGCGTTTTTGGAGAGTATCCCCGAAGCCATGATCTCGGCGCAAAGTGTCAGAATATTAAATCCGATTGACAGGACTTTAATCGATTTTCACTTGGTAAAGGAATATATCATGACGTATCCAGTGTCATATGCATTCCTTAAAAATTCATTCCTCTTCGACAAGTTCAACGAAAAATTGACCCAGTCATTGGAGTTTGGCCATGTGAAGAGATTTTCACAAGCGATAAAAGAGGAGTTCAAAGAAACTGAAAATGAACATACTCGAGGTGGGGAACCGAGGCCTTACGGTTTGAGAGATTTGCAGCCGGCGTTTATTTCTCTCCTTGTCGGCTTGTTTTCAAGTTTCATTATGTTTTTGGTCGAGATAATTATTGACTTGACAGAAAATTCGATCAATATGAAAGGTTTTGGGTGGATCAAAGCGTTCTTCCCTACCAAAGCACGACAGAGCATGAACTGATAATATTAAAAATTATAATTAAATTTACTCAATTTAAATTTTAATAAAAAAAATCTTAACTTAAGACGAAGAATTAAAACGAAATATTTAGATTAGGGAGGGAAAATATATTCAACGTATTTTAGGGGTTGAAAAAAAATTAAAAAATAAGTGAAAATAAAATGAATTTTTTTTTAAAAAAAAAATCCTTTCTTGGGTTACCTCTTACAAAAAATAAGTAGATGAAAAAATGGACGAGATACGTTAAATTCATCCTACATCTAAGTAAATTTACAATGTTATCTATTTATCAGTCACTTTATTTATCAAGATATAGAATTTAATCAACTCAGAAATTGCATTTTGGGGTTATTATTCAACTAAGAATACCTAAATCGATTCCTTTGTGAATAGTTCATTCCATAAGTTGTCAAGCACGAACTATTTCAGCGTATGCCTCAGAATTGAGAATTTGCACGCAAATTTTTATTGCTTCCTCTGAAAGTGCTCACAGAGCTGATTTCGCAAGGTTTTTTGTGTTATTCCTTTAAAATTTCATTAATTTAGATTTAGAAGTGAGAAAATGCACTGCTTAATGACGTCATCTGGCAGCCTTTTCCCTTTAACTCATGTATTTTTTTAGTAGATTAGAGAAATTTGTCGTATACCTTCTCCAATAGTTGTTCAATTTATGAACCTAGGGCATTCTTATGTTTAGTTCCTTCATTGGTTTCCTCTTAAACACGAAATTCATCAAATTTCAGACACCTGCAAATTTTCCTGCAATTTGGTTTATGTTATCACACTTTATAATGGACTTTGGACAATTTGCGAAAGTATAAGCATTGTGATATGTGCGCCTCAGCTTCATAATTTCACGTAAAATAGGATTTGTTTGACAGACATTACTGAAAGTAAATTTAAACCAAGATATTAATGTTTTTCCATGCATTAATTCAAACCTCCCGCCCATGGAAAAAAGATATTTGAGGTAAATCGCGCTCTAAACTTTGCAATTACAGTTTTTGCAGTATACAAACACTACAACATCAATTTCGGGGCCTCGACTCAGCAACGCTGTTCTACGTTGTACTTATAATTCCAACAACATAAGGTGCGAAAGAAACACTGCTTAGTGTTATAAGCCTTCCAACACCGCTGAAGTGCACAATTTAACTCAAGTAGTCTCTGGTTGTTCATATGAACGGGAAATTTGATTTTTTCGTAAGCAATGCTGAACAAAACCGTTAATTTCTTATTTGAGAGTTCTCGGTAAATCTCGTTGCACAGGTAGTATTTTACGTGAAATTTTGAAGCGATCAAAAACGAAAAATGCTGTAATCTAGGGAAAAGTCAATTTTATTGGGCACACCTATTTGATTTAATTGATAACTTACTTTCTCAATTCAGGAGAGAAGCTCCTTCGCGATAGATTCAAGATTAATTCTGCTTATATCAAGTCAATGGAGAATTTGAACACACAAATTTTATTGCTTCATCTGAGAGTGTCTAATGAGCTGAGTTCGCAGTATTTTTTATAATTTTTTTCTGAGATGGGAAATTGGAGAAAGATGTGATCAAAAGTGAGACAATTTGCCGTCTTGGGACGTTATCTGGCGGCATTTTCCATTCAAACGTATGTATTTTACCATATGAGGTTATTTTGTCATATTTCCTCGAATAATTTTCCAATTTAGAAACCGAGGATATCCTCGTACTCAGTTTTCCTGGCAGTATCACTTTAAAGATGAAATTCACAAAATTTCAGACCCCTGCAAATTCTCAATTGTCCTTTTAGTGTAATACCCTAGTTTTAAATGGAATTCAATAGTTTCCATGTGTCCACTTGAATACACAAAAAAACTTCAGGTTCCGAGACTTATCTAAATATTAAAAAAAAGTATGGCTTCCATTGACGCAGTAGGTACCGTAAAAAATCACTCTTATCAAAGATCCGGACAAGAATTAAATAAAGTTCGAAAATCCATCAAGAGTGTCTTCCGGGAAAAGATTAAATGAGCTCGTAGGATCGCGAGTATTTCGTTGGTCTTCCATAGAAACAGCTTAACAGTTTATTTAAGTGAGCTCTGGGCAGCATATGGATACAATCGGAACAGAGCTCATCTAAAAAAGTCGCCTTTACCCGGTAAGGATATGAATTAATTGCACTATCAAAACGCTGCCCCGATCATAAATTTCGACTAGTTAGATGTATTTATGCTTAAAGGAACTACGTTCCACGCAAACCCTATGCACATAGTCCCTTTTAGCATAAATACGTTCAGTTGTTCCAGACTCTGTTGAAACTTGCCCCAGGTCTGATTGTTTCTCAGTTGGCGTAAATCTATTTCGGGCCAGGCGCATCTCAATCAGTGGCGTGGCGTGCTTTGCGATATATCGATTGATATGCCATTTAAATATACTGAAAAGGATCGATTATCGAGGTGTCCGCAACGAGCATCTTAATAATCGATCTTTTACTACGGCTTCAAATGGAGAAATATCGATAATCGATCATTCACGCCACACCACTGATCTCAATTACTCACGGGAAGAAGCGAGTTGAACGAGTTTATGCTAAAAGGAACTATGTGCATAGAGTTTGTGTGCAACATAGTACCTTTTAGCATAAATACAGTCCAACAACGAGGATCGGAATTCAACGATCTAGCTTTAATTAGGATGTAACCGCCTTAAACGTTTTTATATTAAGGATTCTGAGCTATCAAATCAACTTGAAAATATTTTTCAATGTACGTTATTAAAAAGTCGTTAACGTTATGTACGTTAGGAAAAAAAAAAAAAATGTGATTTCGAGAAATACACTATTTTTTTCTTTTTTTTTCCTTTTTTGTCTAGTAGAACTCGATTTCATAGTATTTTTTGTGTATGTGTGGGTCTCATTTTTTGGCTTTTTGTTTTTGCAAATTGCGTACATATACTGTTATTAAAATTAATACAATGTTAAATTCTAGTAAGACTTCATTAATAACGCTGCGTATATATACTTTGCTCTTTTTAACTTACTGAAGTATGAATTTATGTTTTGGTCATGAAAGAGACTGTTAAAGCGTGGTAACAGAGTTCTGTATGCATACGCATTGTAACGCTATAAGGTCGTGTGAATAAAGTCATATCCACAGTATTATTATGAATATCATTATTATGAAGTTGAATAGTTATTCAATAGTTCTGATTGTTGCTAAATGTAAGCAACAGAGACTGATTAAAATGAATTTCTTGCCTGTATGACGAGAACTTCAATCGGTTCGCGTTGAGATCCTCTATGATCGATTATTTCAATACGCACCGAAGTATAAGAGGAGACCACTCAGTGCTAAAAGAAGTCTTTTAAGGTGTTCACCTACTTTTCCATTTATTTTTTTAGGGTAAGGGGTGGGGAGTGGGGAGTGAAATGCAATTTTTCAATTTTATTCCTCTACTAGTTTCTCCTCACTAATGATGTTGGTTTAAAGATAACATGATTGAACTCTCCACATAATTAATGCATACCACGTCCAACAAAAAGGAATTAAGTACGTGAATTTCATCGTACGACCAGATAATGTTTCGGGAACTGAATACTACCGAGCTGAGGAAAAACACCGCATATGCATCTGAGAGTTGCCAAATTTCCTTCCGAAATACTAATTTTAGAAAAAAGTTGAAGATTCTTCTTGGAAATTTTCAGGCTTTTTAGATCAGATTACGAGCAAAATTCTCAGGAAAATCGATAAAAAATGTTTTAACATTTTTCTGAAAAAGTGCGGTTTGTCAAAGGAAATGTGGCCACGTGTGAAGGCTCATGCGGCGTTCTTCTTCAGCACTGCAGAACAGTATTTACGACCTTCCAGCCAAAAAAGTTGGAGCTTCCTGTTGAGTTTGATCCAACTTAAGAACCGTCTCTACCACGAAAAAATAATGAATATGTCAAAGTATTTGTGCAATGACAACAAACTGATTTCATTAAAACCGTCTGTAATCGGTAGCACTTTATTTCAGATTTTCTCAGAATTGTTTCGCTCTTAATAACCGTTGATTTATCCCCTGTCCCTCTTGAAATCTTCGGGTCGGATCGCATGTTTTCCTTGTGCGGCATGCATAATTTCCGACGGAACGGCCGGAAAAAAATGACCGATTAATTACCGATTTTGCAGCATCATTTTTGACGAAGGGTTCGATTCGTCAGAAGTATCATTGTCTAAACGATGATGAACGTTCGGGGGCAAGGTTCCCGTTATATTTCTGACGAGAAGATAATTTACGACCGCGGGGTATTTTCCTGGATGTTTTTCCTCGTTGACAAGAAACTGGATTTGGAACGCTCAAGTTGCAGAGATTCGAGCGTTCCTGCACGCATGGGTTCGGAGAAAGATGTCCCGACTAAATTTTGGAGGTAAACATTTGCCAAGTCTTTCGTGCTTTTTTTCTTCCAGAATCGCTCAAAACATCGCTTGCACCTACGCCCAACCCTAATGTAACGTCATAATACGCACGAGAAAGAAAATGGGCCACTATAGGCAAGGTCTCAACTAAAAAGAAACGTAGCACGTTTCCTCTTCAAAATCCTACGTAGAAAATGATTCGCGAGGTTCGGAAATCAACGTCTGGGGGCTGCTTGTCGAAATTGATGGACAAAACTATAGATAAAGAAGACGGAAGGATTCTGTGGTTGGAAGTGATCCTGTTGGTTGAGATAGGTGGTTCCTATAGACCAAGGGAGAAAATGATGGACTAGCTGTCGAGTCTCTCGTACTTTGCCGTTCGTTAGTATATTATCTGCCTCCTTCGTCCATTGCAACCACCCACATCCACCAAAAAAAACATCGAAAATCAAAATGGCTTCCTCAAACCTTCCTCGATCCCAATGGAAACCGTATGGAGCCCCCCCCCCCCCCCCCCCCCCGGAAAGCAGGTGTCCGAAGCTGACTATAAATACGGCCCTTAGTCCTAAACCGAAAAGCATCTACTGAACTGCTCGGTTCGTGTAACCGAGGTTTCCCTCTGCTGGTTTCTTCTGACATACGCAGTACACACTTCCGACTTTGGAAGGCAGCGGGCCAATAATTGAAACTTATAGACAAAACTATAGACAAAGACGACAAAAGGGATTTGGAGGGATCCTATATGTGGAAGCAGGTGGTGGCAATGGACATAGGAGGTAGGTAATAAACTAACTAACGGCAACCCACTGAAGACCCGACAGTTAGTCCATCATTTTCTTCCTTAGTCTATAAGAACCAACCATGTCAACCAATAGGATCGCTCCATACTTCCTATGTCTTCTTTATCTATAGCTTTGTCCATCAGTGTCAATAATCGGCCCGCAGTAGTGTTTGCCCATAAACATCCGCGCTGTCATCCTTTTCATTGGCGGATCCAGCAAATCAGCAACATTGTTTTTTCTCCACTTAAACCTATGGAAATACATCGATTCTCGGAGAGACCAGGTGCCCCGACAGGAATCGATCATTTAGCATAGGTTCAAATGGAGGGAATCGGGAGTTGTCAAAATGGTGGATCCGCCTATCATCCTTTTACGCTCCCTACCCCTCCCACTACACTCGCACGTTAGTGAGGCCCATTCTACCGTGCTAAGGAAGAAAGCCGTGTGAACATTCGAGAGTCGCCAAACTTCCTTCGCTAAAATGTTTAGTTTTGAGGAAAGTCATGATTATTTTCCCTAGAAATTTTCAGGAACTTCCGGTGAAATTGCGATCAAAATTATCTGCAAAATTATAGGAAAAATGGATTACATTTTGCAAAAAGGAACCACTAGCATTGCAATGATGCTAAGATTTTGCAACTTCATCTTTTGCAATAAAATTGCGGAAATCGTGAAAAACTATGAGATTTAGATGGTAATTTTTGTCTTAAATTTACAGTTTTTACCGAGTAAAAGAGAAACTATTAATAGATAATCGGGGTTTTCCTCCAAGACAAAGGAAGTTGCACAATCTTAGCAACATCGCAATGCTAGTGGTTCCTTTTTGCAAAATGCAATCCAAATATTCAACAGTTTACCAGGAAATTCGTGTTTTATCTGAGGAAATTTGGCAACGCCTGAAGGTTCATACGGCGTTTCTCCTCAGCACGGCAGCATTAAGCTTCCTCCGGAGTAATGTTAAGGGCTCAACGTGGCGAGAACGAAACTGGTTTCATATGAGGCGGTTGCGGAAGGGGGGGTGGAAGCGCGGGGGTTAGAGCATGAGAATCCAAATCTGTCGTCGTCAGGTTTTCGGCGGTCTCGCGGTCGACGCTTTATCCCCTTCGAAAATCTCGACATTCCCGTTTTTATTAGCCGGGGACTCGACTCGTGTACTCTGCCGTGCTAAGGAAAAACGCCGTATGAGCCTTCAGGCGTTGCCAAATCGTGTTTGACAAAACACGGATTCCCTGGTAAACTTATGAATAATGTTCTTCCATTTTTTCAGAGAATTTTGTTCGTAGTTTGACCTAGAGTTCCTGAAAATCTCAATGAAAAATATTCATAATTTTCCTCGAGAATAAACATTTTATCAAGGGAAATTTGGCAACTCTCGAATGTTCATACGGCGTTTTTCCTTAGCACGGCAGTACTGTGCGCTTCTGCCGTGCTGAGGAAGAACGCCGTATGAGCCTTCCGGTGTTGCCAAGTTTCTTTTGATGAAATGCGAATTTATTGGGGAAGATAGGAATATTTTACTTCCAACTTTTCCAACAATATTGCTCGCAGTCTAATATAAAGTACCTGAGAATTTCAGGGGGAAATGTGCAGGACTTCCTTCCAAAATAAAGATTTTATCGGAGGAGATTTGGCAACTCTCGAATGTTCATACGGCGTTTTTCCTTAGCACGGTAAGTAGTGCTGTCCAAGGCGAAAACGCCGTATGACCCTTCAGGCGTTGCCAAGTTTCTTTTGATAAAATGCGAATTTACTGGGAAAGATGGGAATATTTTTCTTCCAACTTTTCCAAAAATATTGCTCGCAGTCTAATATAAAGTATCAGAGAATTTCAAGGGAAAATGCGCATGGCTTCCTTCCGAAATTAAAATTTTATCGGAGGAGATTTGGCAACTCTCGAATGTTCATACGGCGTTTTTCCTTAGCACGGTAAGTAGTGCTGTCCAATGCAAAAAAGGAAGTACCTAACTCCGTTTCCAATTTCTCCTTCTTCTTCTACTTATAGCTCAACTAGCAAAATGACGCTTGGAAGAGGTTACAAAATTTCTCTAAAAACAACGGAGAGTGTTCCTTGCTTTGATGAAAAAATATGACGTTCCGAGAGTATCCACACTGAAAAATGAGCTCCGGCCGTGGAAACCGTACTAACGGGCTATGTAGACATACCGTCTGCGTTCCGGGCTCAGAGGCCGAAAGTTCCGGGCGTAGCACCCGGTGCAATCGAAGCTACGGCTCCAGCACCCGGCACTTTCGGCCTCTGAGTCCGGAATGGATGTTATGTCTATAAAGCCGGTAACTTTTTTTTTTCAAGACATCATTAATTTTTGCCCAGCAAAATGCACTCTATCGTTTTAAAAATACACGGAGAGAAAGATAATAAATTCAACCATACCTTTGGCTAGTTTGAAGCACCGTTCAAGAAGCATGGTCAAATAAACCAATATCCGGTTAGGGCTGCGGGAAGTGCTCGATCGGCTGCAAATGTGAAGGCACCTGAAAAGAAGTAAAAAAAGAATGTAAAAGCATCTGGAAAGGTAGAAAAAATGAGAATGCAGAAGGCATAAACCTGCTGAGTGCATAGCTTTTTGCCTAGGAAACTATGTTACGCGCCCTCTCATGTGAAGGAAATGATGAAGCGCTCACATCTTATGTGAACAACAATGTTAAGGCAACCCCAACAAATGGCAAAAGCTGCCTTCGAAAATGTGGGAGCACTTCAACGAAACAACTTTCTGCACCCCTGTCTTTTGCCCAGTTCATCCATTTCTAAGTTGACTCGAACAAAAAATAACGCAGGAAATTTGATTACAGAAAAATAAAAAATAAAAAAAAATAAAAAGGTAATCATACTATTATTAACGTTAACATTTAGGAAATCCTAATGCAGTTTGTTAAGTTTTAGTTTAGCACGTAGCTAAATCAAGAAACACTTGTATATTACGATATATTTAAATAAAATTTCTTTTATTGAAAAAAAAAAAATATCAGCAAAAAGCGAAAGAAAACCCTAAAATTTAAGCCTAAGAGGGCTGATGCTGCCGTGCAAGGAAGAACGCCGTAAGAACCTTCGAGAGTTGCCAACTTTCCTCGATAAATCGTGTATTTTTGACGAGATTTTTCCTTGTATTTTCAGATATTCTGATTGCGAAAATCGGAGAGTAAATATTCAGAATTTTCTCATAAATCCGGTTTTATTCAGGAAACATCGCTACGCCTAATGCTCATACGTTTTTCCTTAGCATAGTAGTATTTATTTTTCGTCTCCTGGGATCATTTCTCAATTTGATTCACTATTACACCACACCAAACGATATACATTTTCCGGAAACAAAATGTTTCGATTTTGGTGACATTTGGCAGTGAATAAACGGAGTTTCGCTTTGGATTTGTCAGCTCCGTTGACGTCAGCATAGCCGGAGTAGGCAGCAAAAGGAAGCGCCCATTCAGCATTTGATGGAACGCAGCAAAATTTTCAGCTGAGTTCAACGTTTGCCGATTTTAGTTCATTGTTCCGAGTAAAATTCATCGCGAAGACTTGCACTTCCTCGAACGGCCACTATACTTGCCGATATTGACGTATCGACTCGTCTACACCGAGAACAATGGATCGGAGGAGTCAACACTTTAGTTGTAATATATTTTTTAATGGGTGGACGGATATACCTTTTGGTCTGGGACGAAAATAGCCTGGTTGCTGTTCGTTGTAGGTAATGAACGAATCGGCGTATGCGAAAACGTCCAATGTCCAATACAGTTTTTCAGAATTTGAGTTAACGATTTCTTTATATCTTAAAGACTGGAGTCCCTTTATTCTGAGAGTCAAGACAACACCCCCTCAGGGAGTTACAAACGGGAACAAAGATTACAGAAATTGAACGTTTTTTGTAATCTTTGATCGGCCCATTCTCAAATTCCTCTCTTCGTTCCTTCTCTCATTTCGTTTGTTCCTTGCCGAACCCGTAATTCCCTGGTCCATTCCAAATTATAATCTTTGCAATCGGTGAAAATGTAATATTTATTCCCGTTTTTGACACTGTGAAGGCCTGAAATACGGGAACCAATCAAAAATGGATTCACACTGTCTTGACTCTCAGTATAAAGGGACTCTATTAAAGACATATTAATGGTTTAAGAGGTTAGGAATGTAGAACAATTTTCATAATCCCTGGGTATAATTAAACATTCACAAAAGAGATCGATTTGTTCATCAGTGTCGAGGGGCAAAAAAAAACCACTGCGCATTGCAATTATGAAACCCTGTATTGGAGAGTGGACGTTTTCGCATGAGTCGATTCAAATTAACTAAGTAACTAAGTATATTATGGATTGCATTTAGCAAAAGAGAACGAGCGCGATTACAAAGCTGTTAAAATGTTGCTTCTTCATAATAATTTGAAAAATCTCACGAAATAGCGAAAAGTTTTTGCTTTCCACCAAAAAATTGTTAATTTGAGGGAAAAAATAATTGTGTAATGTTTACTATTGTGCATAATTATACTTAGTATTTTGAAAAGAAAAAAGAAGTTGCACGATTTTTAAACACTAATCGCGCTGGTTCCTTTTTGCTCAATGTGATATGGCATAAATATACCGATGTTCGAAGTGCGAGACCTCATACCTCAGATTGCGAATTTGTATAGATTTTGATTGTCATTCGTACCTCATTTTCGCGTTGAAAAACTAGTTACGATAATTTGAAAAAATAATTGTGAAAACTACTTCGATTTTTCTTCTGAGTTAACAAAACCTTCGGTAAAAATTTCATGATGAAAATTTAGCTTGTTTTCTTCGGGGGGGGGGGGGGGGGGGAGAAAAAAAAAAATACCTGGGAGCAAAAAATTTTGAAACACCGCAATGGAGATACGTGGTTTCGCACTTTGGGCATCGATATGTTTAAAAAAAAAAAAACCCATTGGGAAACATTTGACTAATGTCGCTGGGACCTGACGACCCTTTTTAAAGTGTATTTTCTGGGGAAAATCCACTATTTTTTAATATTATATTTTATCGTTTCTTTCTTCATCCTTTAGACTTTTCTTCCCCGTCGTTTAATAGTGCCAGTATCGAAATACCATCAAGACCCAACTCTTTAGAGTATCCGCGGCGGCAGTTATTTTCCTTTTTTTTAAAGAAAAATAATAATAATTTACTTACGTACCTATGTATTTTACTTTTTTATTTTAAACAACAAGTGTTCAACCGAAAAACAAGTTTCTTTCTTCTTTTTTCAATGTATATTCCGAGGAAAGTACATTAAATTTTAATATTACATTTTGTTTTGTTTTTTTCTTTATCCTTTTTCCTTTCGTTCCCCGTAGCTTGATAATGCCAGTATCAAAATACCACCAAGACTCGAGACTCTGTAGAGTCTCCGACGCTGGTAAACAAGGAATCGAAATGAATATTCCTGGTCGGTCGACGAAGAAACGAACGAACGACTCCGACGGTGGACGGTGCCGTCTTCCCGGTGCGCGGCCGGCGGTGGTGGAGTCGGAGTCGAGTGGCTGTCCCGAGTTCCGTGTGCACTGGCGACGGTGGCGCGCCCGATTGAGGCACTGCTATTCCTCTCGCGTAAAGTTCTCTGGGTCAAAAGTTCAACCGAGTTCACTCCGCGCTCCGACACGCGCCGCCACCGCGCTACCCCTGCCGCGCTCTGTCGGAACGCTCGGGAACTGCTGTGCGTTACGCTGGTTGCGAGTCATCGATTTGAAGGCGTTTTATAGAGGCGGAAGCGTCGCGTCGTCGGTCGTCGCATTCGCGTAGGTCGCGACTCCGTTTAGTTACCGAGGAAGGTGGGTACAGATCGTTTTCGATAGTGGTTCGATGTATCGTTTGGTTCAAAACAATACAACAAAACTTTCAGGATTTCAGTCGGAAAAGCTGAAAATGAGAAAATGTCCAACTATTTCACCTTGCGATGCCATTTATCAGTACTCATAGGAATCAAAAATCTATCAGAAAAACCCCGTTTCCTCAGATTACTCGATTGACTTGTGAGGCTATGTTTACATGTTGAACCGATCGATATCGATACAATCTCACCTATTTGATGTATCGAAAACGATCTATGGATTCGATCAACTTAAATCGGTGGAAAAATAAAAAAAAACTAATCGATCGACATGAAACGATTGAAGGATGATTAAAAAACTGCGACGTGATTAATTAAATTCATAAACAAAGCTACAGACCACCAAAAAAAATATAAGAAGACGAGGAAAAATGGAGCGATCGTATTGGTGAAGCGGGTGGTTAACGATAGAAAACGGAAGATAAGAGACTAGGTTACGGCAACCGACAAGCGGCCCTACAATTAGTCCATCGTTTTCCTCCTTAGCCTATAAGGACCACCCATTACGACCAATAGGATCGTTGCGTACGCTCTACGTTTTCTTTGTATATCGCCTTGATCATCAATTCGTTCTACAGACCGCCGGGTCAATTCGATCGACACCGACTTGATCGAAACTGAGAATCGATTGGAAACCCACGTTTCGATAGGCAAAACCGTGAAACGATCGAAATATCCGTGAATAGATCGACAAACGCGTGAGTCGATCGCCGAACAAGTGAGACCATCAACAAACCTGTGAGTCCATCGACACATATGGGTTCGATCAGCAAAGCCGGAAAGCGATCGAAAAAACCATGAATCCATCCACGTCTCAATGAATCGATTAACAACTCAATTATTAATAATTCTCGTGAATCGATAGACAAACTCGAGAATCGATTGAATTCAACCAATTGCGTTTACAGCAGCTGTAGACTAATTTGTCGATCGAATCGTAGCGAGCGTTTCACGTTTAGATTTTTGGATCGTATCATGTCGAAAGAAAGGGATTATCTGTTGCTGGGGGCATGATATCCATTCAGGTATGTATATCAGGAAACGCGGGGACAAAACACCCAATTTCTCACTTTTTCGGACATCATAAACATGCGAGCAACTATTCGAGCTCCGGAGTATGTATGTGGTATCAAGAAAAATTGAAGGAAATCCTTAACTCATCGCCTATCTCAAGTAACTGACCTGTATAAATATGATGTTCGCATCAAAAAAAAAAAAAAAAAAAACTCGCGTAATTTCCGAAATTTGCGGTAAAAATTAACTGATCTTGAATGGCTCTACTCAGCCAATAAATAATTTGCGTCCGGCTAAGGTGCAGTTAATTATACGTAATTTTTAATGATTTTACAAAACCACAACAAAATTTGAGTATCTACAGCCCGATATTGCGGTAATCCTAGCGTTGTTCCTTCAAATTCGCACGAAAAATTGGGCATTTCCATCGATTTTGTGATGAAAAGCGCGTAGGTTCTTAGGATGTAAAAAATCCACTAATAAAGTCGCATACTTGTCGAAGTATTCGACGTATCCGCGACATATTCAACGACTTCGATAAATCCTTAGAAATAACGATAGTTTCCTCTCAATCACGCCCGATTAGCCCGATTTTTCGTGCGATTTTGAAAGAAAAGAGAGAAATCCTACGAGGATCAATGCAATATCGCTCGGTAAATGCTCAATTCTTACAACAGTTTTGTAAAATCATTAAACATTACGTATATGTTACAGCACAATCGCAGGACAGAAATTTACCGGTTCAATAAAGCTATTCAAGATTAGCTAATCGTGACCGATTTCAAAAAATACGCTATTTCCTTTCCGCTGCGAGCATCAAATTCACGCAGGTCGGTTACCTGAGATAGACGATGAGCTAAGAATTCCCTTCAATTTTGCGTGATACCACATGCCTACACCCGAGTTCGAATAGTTGCTCACACGTTGAGGCGTCCAAAATAATGAACAGATACGCGTGTTCCTCCGCGATATCCCGAGTAATACGCTACTTCTTTAGCGGGTTCATTAAATACTAAAAACTTACGCCCTAAATATCGCACAATTCATGAAAAAACGCGATGTCTCAGGTACTTTTGTCACGGAAATTACGAAATTACGCACAATTACCGCAACTTTGCGGCAAATACTCAAATTTAGCGATAGTTTACTAAAACCATTAACAATTACGAATTATTTAACTCACAATAGCAGCACCAAAATTTTCCAAACGCTCCAAAGGAACATTCATGAGCGCAATATTTACTGCTACAAGTTCCAAAAAGCAGCGAATTTTTAATTCCATGCGAGCATCATAATCATGCAGGTCGGTTACTTGAGATAAACAGCGAGCCAAGAATTTCCTTCAATTTTGCGTGATACCACACGCCTACCCGGAGTTCGAATAGTTGCTCGCAAGTTTAAGGCGTCCAAAATAATTAAAAGGTACACATGTTCGGGATATCGCGAAAAACACGCGACTTTTCTGGCAGATCCTTAATCCGAAGAGCTCACGCACTCTTCATCATACTAACGTTGGAGGAGCGCGACTTTTTCTCTTCCTCGGTCAAGATAAATTTGATGTCCCACCTACAATTAAAGCGATATTGCAGCAAATACTCAATTTTCACGACGGTTTCCTAAAATTTTTGAAAAAATACGAATAATTTACCTCACGATAACGGCACGAAAATTTTCGAAATGCTCCAAAAGAACATTCATAATCGCAATATTTACTGCTGCAAAGTGCTATTCCCAGAAAGCAGAGATTTTTAATTCCATGTGAGCATCATATTCATGCAGGTCGGTTACTTGAGATAAACAGCGAGCTAAGAATTTCCTTCACTTTTGCGTGATACCATGCGCCTACACCGGAGTTCGAATAGTTGCTCGCAAGTTTAAGGCGTCCAAAATAATGAAAAGATATCCGTGTTTCTCCGCATTATCGCGACTTCTTAGGCGGGTTCATTAAATGCTAAGAACTTACGCGCTTAACATCGCAGGATTGTTGAAGAAATGCGACTTCTCTAGTGCTTTTGTCACAAAAATTTCGAGCACGGTCAAATTTAATTGCTGATTTAACAATTAAATTGCTAAAAAAAAGTAACTGCTACGTTCCAACGTAGATTTTACGACAATCAAATGCTACTTCAAGCACTATTGAGCATCACAGGTGGTTAAAGTAGCACTTTATTTTGTTGTAAAATCTACATTGAAACATTGTGGTCTCTATTTCAGCAACTGAATTGTGAAATGACCATTTTAATTTTTTCCGTGCAGTTACGAAAAATTACCATGATATACGCGAATACTCAATTTAAGCGCAGTTTTGTAAAAAAATTAAAAATTGCGAGTATTTTACCTCGCAATGGCAGCAAGAATATGTTCAAAACGCTCCTGAGGAACATATATTATCGTAATAGTTACTGCTACAAATCCGAAAAAAACGCGATTTCCCTGGAGCTTTCTACACGAATTTCTCAAAATTAGCAATGTTACCGGCGATATTGCTGCAAATACTCAATTTAAGCAAAGGTATTATAAAGTACTCAAAAGTTACCTCACATTGATGGCACAAAATAATTTCCACAAGCTCCTAAATTCATGATCGCAACATTTGCTGCTACAAATCCCGGAAAGCAGCGATTTTTAATTCTATAAGAGCATCATAGTCATGCACGCTAATTTATTGAGAAAGACGATGAGCAAAGAATCTCCTTCAATTTTGCGTGATACCACATACCTACACCGGAGTTCGAATAGTTGCTCGCAAGTTTAAGGCGTCTGAAAAAGAGAGAAATTACGCGTTTATCATGGCATTGTCGTGAAAAATACGTGACTTTGTTGGTAAATTTCTTAAATCCGAAGAGCTTATGAGCTCTTCATCGTACTATCGTTGGTGAAGCGCGACTTTCCCTCTGCTTCGGTCAAGAAAACTTAGATATCACGCACAATTACTGCAATATCGCGCTAAACACTCACTTTTAGCGATAGTCTTGAAAAATTATTATAAATTACGAATATTTATAGTACTGCAAAATAGCTCAAGAAAAATTTGATGTCACGCACAATCTATATAAATAAAATCGTTGGGGGTTTCACTGTAACGCTTACTTCTCGAGTTCTACCGGACCGATTTCGACGATGCTTGACTCTGGTTAAAGCCCTTGACGTCCCGATGTCCGCAAAATTTTCAGACTTCCAAATTTTTCAGCCTCTTTCGCTTGAGACGCTTTTAAAGCCAAATCCACCCCCCTCCGACCTTAAGTTTCCGAGAGTTGCGGTATGTTTCCGTTGTAACGCCTAATTTGAGAGATCTACCGGGGCGATTTTTACGATTTTTGGGTCGACCGCAAGCTCCTAGCTTCTAGATGCTCGCAAAATTGTCAGACTTCCAAATTTTTCAGACTCTTCTTCCTGAGACGCTCTTAAAGCCAAATCCACCCCCCTCCGGCCTTAAGTTCCCGGGAATTGGTTATGTTCCTGTTGTAACGCCTATTTTGAGAGATCTACCGGGGCGATTTTTACGATTTTTGGGTCGATTGAAAGCTTCTAGCTCCTAGATGCTCGCAAAACTATGAGAATTTCCAATTTTTCAGCCATATCTGTGTAAACCGCTGAGAGATGCAAATAGACCCCTCTCCATATTACTACTACACAGCCTTCACCCAACGCCGAAGGTCAAACTCGGACTCTGTCTCAGCACTGCTCTGTCTGAATAAAAGGAAGCCGCCCCAGCTACGTGGTTCCATAAAACTGTCGAAGCGGCGCGATGACATGGGTTTTCCCGTCCTTTTGTCTAACAACCCTCGAGCCCGAGACTGCTCGCTACGGGATCGCAGCCCTATTGTCTCATATGCCAAACAAAATCTGACCCTCAAAATTTAAAGACAGTAAAAATGCAATTTTTTCTATCATTCGGAAATTGTTTTTACAGTGTATATTTTTCGATTCGCGGTGAAATTTTGAGCAGAATGGTGGTCAAACTAATGAAAATACATGATTCTACGGTACACTAAGATCGATACCACAACTGCTGCATTTATAACTTGCTGAACGATATTTCCGTTACTTATCAACATATCACGACGAAATTTAGTTCATTGTAATATACTTTTTTAGCAGAGCGTAAATTTACTGAGAAAGTTGAAATCGAACCCGATGAGAGAAATTTCATCAATTTTTTTGGAGCTCCACTAGGCCGAGCAGGAAGGGAAAAAAGGATGACGAATTGAGATCTATTGCTGCCGCCTGGTGTCCTGACTCATGCCAGGCCCAGCTATTCTTGAACGCTTTGACGAGATTTTGTCGGCAGACAAGTCAAAACATGATTTTCCGACCAGTAGTCGAGTCAAATAAGGGTTGAACCCGGAACTAATTGTATGTTTGAGTTTTTTGGGCTCATATTATTCAGGAGTCAAGGAGGATCGAATGAACTAAAATTCGCCAAAATTCTCCCAAAATTTGACCCAAACTTCGCGCTAATGCTCTCATTGTATTTTTATTGGAGTTATGTCCGAATACTTTGAAAAAAGCCGAAAATGGTCTCTTTTTTAAAGCGCAGTGTTTGCAATTCTGCCCTGCTAAGGAAGAACGACGTATGAACATTCGAGAGTTGCCAAATTTTCTTCGATAAAATGTTTATTTTTGAGGAAAATTATGAATATTTTCCCCATGATATTTTCAGACGTTTTAGATCAAATTAAAAACAAAATTATCCAAGCAATTGGTAGACAAGCATTCAAAAATTTTCCTGAAATTTAGTGGTTTTCCAGGGGAAATTTGGCAACGTCTGAAGACTCATACGGCGTTCTTCCTTACCACTGCAGAATTATGTTCGTCCCTCCCGTTACCCCTACATCAGCCACCTTTATCGAAGAGCAAAGGAAAACCGTGGGAAAAAACAGGAACCAAAATGTTTTCAGGACTGAATTGCTTCCTCTGAGTTGCTCCGAAAATCATTCTATTCGTGTACGCTGCCAACTTAGCTGCATCCTGCATTTCTATTCATACTTTCTTTCCTTTCTTTTTTTTACGGAATATCCTCGGTTTTTTAGTGTCCAACCCAGTGCGAGGCTATTGTACACCTGTTTTTCGCCAGAAACGTTCTACACAATTTCTACTCATATTTTCTGGGTGCAAATGTGTGAGATTGTTGCGTCCTGTGCATGAAGTTTGTCTCTTTTTAGTGCGTCTACTAATTAATGAGTCTAATAATTTACACATTCAAACAATTCACTCGAATTTTTTACGCAGAATGTTCCTTGAGTGAGAAGCTAACGACTAGGAGGAGTAACTCCAAATTTACATGTATTTTGCCGGTCAGTGCCGAGTAACCGAAAATCCTTCTTTTATAAGGTAATACGTTTTGTACCCCGTTCGTTCATAAGTCTGTGGCTTTGGCGTGGTGTTGGCTGGAGTCCTGGAGGACGCCAGTGAGCTACTCCTACTGGCCAATACCAAGTGCGCAGGGCTTACATTGTCATATTCCGGAGGGATTTCGCCTTTTTTAACTCACAGTTAATGCCCCCCCCCCCCCCCCGGAAGAAAAATCCCTTACAGGAAAACTATCCATAATGCTTCCTGGCAATTTCGCGTAATTTCGTTTTTCTTTTGAAAATTTACAAGGAAGATCATTACGGAACTGAAAACAGGTAAACTAATTTAGGAAGGAATGCCTCTCGTATTCATGTATTCAGAAAAGAGTTCTTATTGGATTACATTACTTTATCATCTTTTTGCATTTACGGCACGGAATACGGCTCGCTTGCGAGCCATAGGTCACTCGCGAAGAGAGTGACCGGGGGTCCAGGGGGCGGAGCCCCCGGCTAGACGCGAGGCGAGCGAAGCGAGCCACAGCGGCTAGTTACTGCAATATCGCGCTAAACACTCACTTTTAGCGACAGTTATGTAAATTTATTAAAAATTACCAACATTTTAAGTACTGCACAATAGCGTCAAAAACATTTTCCAAACGTGCGTAAGGAACATAATAATTACTTCTACAAATCACGGAATGCACGATTTTATAATCCTATGCGAGCATCATATTCATGCACGTACATTTATTGAGATAGACGATGAGCTAAGAATCTCCTTCAATTTTGCGTGATACCACATGCCTACTCCAGAGTTCGAATAGTTGCTCGCAAGTTTAAGGCGTCCGAAAAAGAGAGAAATTACGCGTTTATCACCGCATTGTCGTGAAAAATACGTGACTTTTCTGGTAAATTTCTGAAATCCGCAGAGCCTACGAGCTCTTCATCGTACAATCGTTGGTGAAGCGCGACTTTCCCTCTGCTTCGGTCAAGAAAAATTTGATTTCACGGACAATTACTGCAAATATCGCGCTAAACACTCACTTTTAGCGATGGTTTTGTAAAATTATTATAAATTACCAACACTTTTAGTACTGCACAATAGCGTCACTAAAATTTTCAGAACGTGCGTAAGGAACATAATAATTACTTCTACAGATCACGGAAAGCACGAATTTTTAATCCTATGCGAGCATCATATTCATGCTGGTCGGTTACTTGAGATAGACGATGAGCTAAGAATCTCCTTCAATTTCGCGTGATACCACATGCCTACTCCGGAGTTCGAATAGTTGCTCGCAAGTTTAAGGCGTCCGAAAAAGAGAGAAATTACGCGTTTATCATCGCATTGTCGTGAAAAATACGTGAGTTTTCTGGTAAATTTCTGAAATCCGCAGAGCCTATGAGCTCTTCATCGTACTATCGTTGGTGAGCGCGACTTTCCCTCTCCTCTGGTCAAGAAAAATTTGATGTCACGCACAATTACTGCAATATCGCGCTAAACACTCACGTTTAGCGATAGTTTTGTAAAATTATTATAAATTACCAACATTTTTAGTACTGCACAATAGCGTCACGAAAATTTTCAGAACGTGCGTAAGGAACATAATAATTACTTCTACAGATCATGGAAAGCACGAGATTTTAATCCTATGCGAGCATCATACGCATGCGCACCAATTTATTGAGAAAGACGATGAGCTAAGAATCTCCTTCAATTTTGCGTGATACCACATGCCTACACCGGAGTTCGAATAGTTGCTCGCAAGTTTAAGGCGTTCGAAAAAGAGAGAAATTACGCGTTTATCATCGCATTGTCGTGAAAAATACTTGACTTTTCTGGTAAATTTCTGAAATCCGAAGAGCTTATGAGCTCTTCATCGTACTATCGTTTGAGAAGCGCGACTTTCCCTCTGCTTCAGTCAAGGAAAATTTGATGTCACGCATAATTACTGCAATATCGCGCTAAACATTCACTTTTAGCGATGGTTTTGTAAAATTATTATAAATTACCAACACTTTTAGTACTGCACAGTAGCGTCACTAAAATGTTCAGAACGTGCGTAAGGAACATAATAATTACTTCTACAGATCACGGAAAGCATCTTAATATTTAATTTGAAAAATAGAATGAAATTGTGAATCAACCACTGTACTAATTGCGAGGGGCGTTGGTTCATTTGAAAGGTGTTGTTCTCAATGCTTCGGGAAAACTATAAATTATTTTCTGGGGTTCGTCCCCGATTTTTAAATCCCTAAAAACTCATAAATTGGATGAGGGGAAGTGGGGGTTTTTTGTTTTTTGTTTTTCGGAAAAGTTTTGTTGCTACGCATCTTACTTTACCGTTTGCTGTCTTTTTATCAGCTGTTTTCATTCAACAATCATCATTAAGTGAGGTTACTTCCAACACTCAACTGCCATCAACTTACATTTTTCTTTTCCCGCGTTTTTTTTTTTTTTTTTTTTTTTTTTTTTTACGGTTTTTCATGATTGGTTCCATCTTTTTCTTATTGTTAATTTTTCCTCATTAAGTCAATAACCTCCAAGTTTTTTTTCTCATTTCCGATCAGAACTTTTCACGCTGTTTCTTTTCAATGTGTATAAATATGTTTATTATTAATTTCCATTTTCATTTCATCCTTTTTCTTCTGATTTATTTTTTTTAATTTAAAAATTGAACTTTTCAGTTATGATTTTGTTAAAATAATAATAATTTTTACTAATTTTAATTTTAAATTTAACAGTTGTTATGAGTGAAATTTTCAATGACCGAGGCGGTCGTCCTCCAAAACGTGGTCGCGTTTTCCAGAATTCTTTGCATGTTCGTTTAGTGAAGCAAGAACTTAACTCTGTTATTAGTATTGAAAATCAAAGTTTCATTTCTTCATTTCGGAAGTATAAAATTGATGATCAGAACTTTGATGAAAATTTTGTTACCAAATTTTCAGTCGGTTCAATGAATATAATTTGTCATCATTGTGATGCTCGCCATTTTCAGGGTGAAATGTCCAATGGTCATTTTAATAACTGCTGCCAAAATGGCTTAATTTCTTTACCGAGTATTCGGACAAATACCGATTTGAAATCATTATTTTTATATTCTCCAAATTTCATAAAGCATATCAGAAATTATAATAGTGCTGTTGCTTTTGCCTCTTTCTCTGCAAATCGAATTGATATTCCGGGTGATGGACCTTATTGCTTTAAAGTTCAAGGATCCATATATAGGTAAGTTTATTACCGGAACCAGAATGCAGACTGAACATGGAAAAAACGAAGAAGAAAAAGCGGAAAAATTAGATGAAGTTAAAACAGGAGCAGAAAAAGAAGAAGAACCAGAAGGAACAGCTACTGAAGAAGAAAAAGAAGAAGCAAAAAAAGAAAAGACAAAAGGAGGAAAGAAGAAGAGCAAAGTTGTAGGAAATATAGGAAGAAAAGCAGGACAGAAATGGCAAAAGAAGAATCAACAATTTAATCGAAAAAAAAGCAAAGTATTTAAAAAATAAAAAAAGATCTTCTTTAAAATTAGTTTGAAAACAAATGTAAAACCTAAAAAATAATTTTGTATGAAGATTAAAACAAAATTTTAGTTTAAAGTTTACTAAATAAAATTACAATTTTTGAAAACATTTGTTATATTTCTTCTCTCAAAAAAATAATTAGACCCGATTCAAAGACAAAACAGAAAATTAAATGAAAATAAATAAAAAAAAAAAAAAACATGTGAAAGTGAAAAGTGTACAGGAAAAATAAGGGGCTGCGAAGCAGCCCCATAAGCCCCTAGTGAGATTTTAATCCTATGCGAGCATCATACGCATGCTTGCCAATTTATTGAGAAAGACGATGAGCTAAGAATCTCCTTCAGTTTTGCGTGATACCACATGCCTACACCGGAGTTCGAATAGTTGCTCGCAAGTTTAAGGCGTCCGAAAAAGAGAGAAATTACGCGTTTATCATCGCATTGTCGTGAAAAATACTTGACTTTGTTGGTACATTTCTGAAATCCGAAGAGCTTATGAGCTCTTCATCGTACTATCGTTTGAGAAGCGCGACTTTCCCTCTGCTTCAGTCAAGGAAAATTTGATGTCACGCATAATTACTGCAATATCGCGCTAAACACTCACTTTTAGCGATGGTTTTGTAAAATTATTATAAATTACCAACACTTTTAGTACTGCACAATAGCGTCACGAAAATTTTCAGAACGTGCGTAAGGAACATAATAATTACTTCTACAGATCACGGAAAGCATGAGATTTTAACCCTATGCGAGCATCATACGCATGCTTGCCAATTTATTGAGAAAGACGATGAGCTAAGAATCTCCTTCAGTATGGCGTGATACCACATGCCTACTCCGGAGTTCGAATAGTTGCTCGCAAGTTTAAGGCGTCCGAAAAAGAGAGAAATTACGCGTTTATCATCGCATTGTCGTGAAAAATACGTGAGTTTTCTGGTAAATTTCTGAAATCCGCAAAGCCTATGAGCTCTTCATCGTACTATCGTTGGTGAAGCGCGACTTTCCCTCTCCTCTGGTCAAGAAAAATTTGATGTCACGCACAATTACTGCAATATCACGCTAAACACTCACTTTTAGCGATAGTTTTGTAAAATTATTATAAATTACCAACATTTTTAGTACTGCACAATAGCGTCACGAAAATTTTCAGAACGTGCGTAAGGAACATAATAATTACTTCTACAGATCACGGAAAGCACGAGATTTTAATCCTATGCGAGCATCATACGCATGCTTGCCAATTTATTGAGAAAGACGATGAGCTAAGAATCTCCTTCAATTTTGCGTGATACCACATGCCTACACCGGAGTTCGAATAGTTGCTCGCAAGTTTAAGGCGTCCGAAAAAGAGAGAAATTACGCGTTTATCATCGCATTGTCGTGTAAAATACTTGACTTTGTTGGTAAATTTCTGAAATCCGAAGAGCTTATGAGCTCTTCATCGTACTATCGTTTGAGAAGCGCGACTTTCCCTCTGCTTCAGTCAAGGAAAATTTGATGTCACGCATAATTACCGCAATATCGCGCTAAACACTCACTTTTAGCGACAGTTATGTAAAATTATTAGAAATTACCAACATTTTTAGTACCGCACAATAGCGTCACTAAAATTTTCCAAACGTGCTAAGGAACATAATAATTACTTCTACAAATCACGGAATGCACGAATTTATAATCCTATGCGAGCATCATATTCATGCACGCCAATTTATCGAGATAGACGATGAGCTAAGAATCTCCTTCAATTTTGCGTGATACCACATGCCTACACAGGAGTTCGAATAGTTGTTCGCAAGTTTAAGGCGTCCGAAGAAGAGAGAAATTACGCGTTTATCATCGCATTGTCGGGAAAAATACGTGACTTTTCTGGTAAATTTCCGAAATCCGCAGAACCTATGAGCTTTTCATCGTGCTATCGTTGGTGAAGCGCGACTTTCCCTCTGCTTCGGTCTAGAAAAATTTGATGTCTCGCACAATGAACCACTTGACAAGGTACATATTTTAGCATTCTGATTTATATTTCTTTACCCAAAATTTACGTAGAACATTATGCGCAAAACAAAACTTACATAGAACATTTTGCGCACAACAAAAATTACGTACCAAAATCAACTTCATACGAAGATATTTATAGATTCTTGATGCGTGAATTCAAACCATCCGTTAATGAAAACTCACTGCCGTACGTGATTCACATCGCGCACTAAACGTTATCATGACGGTCTCTGCGATATAATAATCCGGCAACCTCGATCTTGACGCTTTGGCTCAGCTGTTGCAAATTGCTTTTGTGTTTGAACAACACATGGTGGGGAATGAACATTGCTCGATTGAGAAGCTAGCTGAAACCGTTGCAGTGCGCGATTTGACTCACGAAGAGCTTTGAGTTTCTTGTGAGCGGGCAGTTCAAATTCCTCGTGACCAATGTAAAATAAAAATGTTAATATCATAGTTAGGAGTTGATTTCAGCAATTTCTTATGCAAGAATCGTGTTCTACATGAAATTTTTGTGAAGAAGCATGTATTAGATTGCTTAAATTCGTACCTTATCTAGTGGTCCATTATTGCAATATCACGGCAAACACTCACGTTTAGTGACGGTTTTGTAAATCGCGGCACGACGGTTTTTGGAGCTCTCATTCAAAACATTCAAGATCGCACAATTTTCTGCTCCAAATCCTGGAAAGCAGCGATTTTTAATTCTGTGCGAGCATTTCATTCAGGCAGATCGGTTACTCGAGATGGATGATGAGCTAAGAATTTCTTTCAATTTTGCGTGATACCACATGCCTACTCCATAATCCTAAATTTGGATAGTTGCTCAGAAGTTCAAGGCGTCCAAAAAAAGTGTGAAGTTATGGATTTTTAATCGCAATATCGCGAAAAATACGCGATTTTTCAAGCGGATTCATTAGACCCTAACGACTTACTAGCCCTCCATCGCACTATCGTTGAAATGGAGAATTTGCAGGTGTCTGAAATTTGATGAAATCCGTGTTTGAATGGACGCTACCAAGTGAGCTGAACACGAGGATACCCTTGGTTCATAAATTGAGCAATTATTGGAGGAGATATGACAAAATGATCTAATCTGCTTGAATACATGCGTTTAAATGGGAAATGCCGCCAGATGACGTCACTAGGCGGCGCATTTTCTCACTTTTAAATCTATTTTTATACTATTTTCCGTATCTGAAAAAAATTATAAAAAATACTGGAAAATCAGCTCTTTAAGCACTTTCAGATGAAGCAATAAAAAAATTGCGTGCAAATTCTCCATTCCGCGACATTTCCCGTGCATTCGTCGAGGAAAATCTGAAATTACTCACCTACCGCGATATCGCGGCAAATACTCAATTTTCGCGACTGTTTCGTGAAACTCTTAAAAAAATACGCATAATTTACCTCACAATCGTGACACGAAAGTTTTAGATACTCTCATTCAAGACATTCATGATCGCACTATTTTCTGCTCCAAATCCTGGAAAGCAGCGATTTTTAATTCTGTGCGAGCATTTTATTCAGGCAGATCGGATACTCGAGATGGATGATGAGCTAAAAATTTCTTTCAATTTTGCGGGATACCACATGCCTACTCCATACTCCTAAGTTCAAATAGTTGCTCAGAAGTTCAAGGCGTCCAAAAAAAGTGTGAAATTATGGATTTTTAATCGCAATATCGCGAAAAATACGCGATTTTTCAAGCGGATTCATTAGACCCTAACGACTTACTAGCCCTCCATCGCACTATCGTTGAAATTCCGCGACATTTCCCGTGCATTCGTCGAGGAAAATCTGAAATTACTCACCTACCGCGATATCGCGGCAAATACTCACCTACCGCGATATCGCGGCAAATACTCAATTTTCGCGACTGTTTCGTAAAATTCTTTAAAAAAAACGCATAATTTACCTCACAATCGTGACACGAAAGTTTTAGAAACTCTCATTCAAGACATTCATGATCGCACTATTTTCTGCTCTAAATCCTGTAAAGCAGCGATTTTTTAGTGGATACGAGCATCATATTATACTGATCAGTTACTTGAGATGAGCAATAAGCTAAGAATCGCCTTCAATTTCACGCGATACCACACTCCTACTCCGGAGCTCGAATAGTTGCTCGCATGCTTTCGGTTATGAAAGAGTGAGAAATTACCCAAGTTTCCTCTAAATATCGCAGAACTCCGCTACGTATCCAGCGGTTTTGATGAATTTCTACAAATTGAGATAGTTTCCTCTCAATCTCGTCCAAATGGCTTGCTTTTTCGTGCGATTTTTAAAGAAAAGAGAAAAAATTACGCGAGAATCACCGCTATTTTGCGGCAAATTTTAGATTAATGCACTAGGTACGTAAAATCATTAACAATACAAGCATTTAATAACACTTAATCACGTACAATCGCGGTACATAAATTTCCCGACAGTTGTTTCAGAACAATATAGATCGCACTATCACAAAAGGCTCTCGCTCTACGCAAGATTATGACAGCGACATAGTGAAACTGCATACTCGTGGGTAGAATGGGATACTACGAAACTGAATTTTTTTAATACCTACGTCCTACTCTTTTTTCTAAATGTGAAGAAAATTCAATGAAATTTTCAATAAATTGTCTTGGTTGCCGAATCTCCTATAAAATGTATATTTTTTAGGATAAATTAAATTGCCCAGTTAAATTAGCAATAGCTGGTGTGGCTTGGTTCCTTTCTGCTTAATGATCGAAGGAATGTGGCAACGTTTGAATACTGATACGACGTTTTTTTCCTTAACACGGTGTGTTCCTTTACTGCCGTCCTAAGGAAAAAACGCCGTGTGAGCCTTCTGGCGTTGCCGTATTTCCTTCAATAAAAATTGAATTCACTGGGAAAATTTTGAATAGTTTTCATCGACATTTTCAGACAAAATTGTTCTCAATTTAGTCTAAAATATCTGAAAATTTCAAGGAAAAATACGCATAATCGCTCTCAAAATTACATGTTTTATGCGGAGCAATTTGGCAACTCTCGATTGTTCATACGGCGGTTTTCCTTAGCACGGTAGCTTAGCAGTGTAACTTTCGAACAAATTGAGATGCACACACAATACTTTTGTGAGTTCCAAGTCGGAGGGAACAATTTTCCGGACTCTCCTCCTATCGCCCTCCCTACCCCCTCTCCCATCTTGGTCGTTTGCTTGTCAGATTATGAGTCTCTCACTGGTTTTGCTCGAAATTTAGGGAGAACTGGTCGAGTTCCGGGAACTCTTCACGCCACACCACTGCAGATTCGAATAACCTACACCTCTCATATAATGGGAAAAATCATTGTTATCAGAATACGTACCATTAAAGAGTTATCCAATTGCACGACTCCAATCTGAAAACACTCACAATCCAATCACAGAGACGCACTAACAAATTATTATTAAAGATGGAGACACGATTACTTAGAATTCCGAAAAAATTAACGTTCGCTAACTTTCGATTGAGGTTTCAATTCTGCCCTGGTTACTTTAAAAGTAATATTGATGTAATTTTCAATGACGTAAAAACAAAAACAGAGGGGGTATGACAAAGAAATCTTGCGTAATTGAAATTCATTTGAAGCTTGAACGGTTTGAATATCCCTGCACAGTGCTCTTGAACGGGGTTTAAATTGAAGTTGCTCGTGAACGAAAAATTTGAGGTAGAATGTCAAGAGGAGCCCCACCAGATCCTAAAAAGCGCAATTTTGGAATAGGCTGCTGGATCTCCTGGAGAAATAATCACGATTTTATGGATTTTTTTTTGTTTTGTTTTTTTTTGTTGGAAAAAAGGCTCATGTACGGCAACTAAATCCCCTCCCCTCCTCGGTCCATTTCTTCTTGGATCGATCTGAATTTTTAGAATGTTACTTACCGGTATGAGGTACAACTTTCCTGAGCTCGTCACGACCGAGAAAATTTTCTTGCTCCCTTCGCAACGTTGAAAAGTTTTAAACTTCAAAATTATAGATTTTGCGAAAAAAATTTGACCTTGGCCACCCTCCTTAATCTTCAATTGGGCTGAATTTCTAGCATGCTTTACTCCAATATGATGCACGAATTTCCTGAAAATGTTATGGTCAGGAAATTTTTTCCTCTCGTTGCAACAGTTGCAAACTTCAAAATTTTTTATTTGGACGTAAGACGATGGCATGGGCGCATTTCTTAGAGAATTGATTGGAATTTCGTAAGTTGTTCTCCCGTATAAGGTGCGGCTTCGCTGGGATTTTCATGCCCCGGAAATTTTGTTTACTTCTGTCTCGATGTTGCCAAGTTTTAAACTTTAAAATTATGGTTTCGACCATAAAATGATTGACGTTTTAGCGGAGTATCCCGCAATATTTTCTGTGTTATGAGAAATTTTACCGATTATTTTAATAATTAGTCCATTTGAAACTGTAAGATTGCCTTGTTGCCGTTTTACTGATTTTTTTCCGGATGAATATACTTCATCCTGCTGCAACTGTAACCGCTGGTTTTTTGCATTCGCTTTCGCAGTGTTAAGTATATTTTACAGAAAAGAAATAAAGATCAAAATTGCAGGTCCTGGACTCGTCTTCCGTTCGCATCGGGATTGGAGAGCCCGAGTCCAGGACACTTAACATGAGAAAAACCCCAGAAATTTATAACTAGGTAATGGAAAAACTAAAATTCACCTTTACAAGGATAATTGAAAAGTATACATATGAATGTTTTACATGAAAAAAAAAAAAAAAAGGAAAATCAGAATTGAAGGTCCGGGACGCGTCTTCCGTTCGCATCGGGATTGGAGAGCCCGAGTCCAGGACTCTTCAACATGAGAAAAACCCCAGGAATTTATAACTAGGTAATGGAAAAACTAAAATTCACCTTTACAAGGATAATTGAAAAGTATACATATGAATGTTTTACATGAAAAAAAAAAGGAAAATCAGAATTGAAGGTCCGGGACTCGTCTTCCGTTCGCATCGGGATTGGAGAGCCCGAGTCCAGGACTCTTCAACATGAGAAAAACCCCAGAATTTTTAAACAATGGAAAAACTAAAATCCACCATTAGAAAAAGAAGAAGAAGAAAAAAAAATGAGACTTGAAGGTCCGGGACTCGTCCTCCGTTCGCATCGGGATTGGAGAGCCCGAGTCCAGGACACTTCAACAAGAGAAAAACCCCAGAAATGTATGCCTATTGGAAAAACTAAAACCCACCTTTAAAAAAAAAAAAAGAAAAGAAAAAAAAATCAGAATTGAAGGTCCGGGACTCGTCTTCCGTTCTCATCGGGATTGGAGAGCCCGAGTCCAGGACACTTCAACAAGAGAAAAACCCCAGAAATGTATGCCTATTGGAAAAACTAAAATCCACCTTTAAAAAAAAAAAGAATAGAAAAAAAAATCAGAATTGAAGGTCCGGGACTCGTCTTCCGTTCGCAGCGGGATTGGAGAGCCCGAGTCCAGGACACTGCAACAAGAGAAAAACCCCAGAAATGTATGCCTATTGGAAAAACTAAAATCCACCTTTAAAAAAAAAGGAAAAGAAAAAAAAAAATCAGAATTGAAGGTCCACGACTCGTCCTCCGTTCGCAGCGGGATTGGAGAGCCCGAGTCCAGGACACTGCAACAAGAGAAAAACCCCAGAAATGTATGCCTATTGGAAAAACTAAAATCCACCTTTAAAAAAAAAAAGAAAAAAAAAAAAACAGAATTGAAGGTCCGGGACTCGTCTTCCGTTCGCAACGGGATTGGAGAGCCCGAGTCCAGGACCCTGCAACAAGAGAAAAACCTAAGTAATTTATAAACAATGGAAAAACTAAAATCCACCTTATAAAAAGAAGAAGAAAAAAAAAACAGACTTGAAGGTCCGGGACTCGTCCTCCGTTCGCATCGGGATTGGAGAGCCCGAGTCCAGGACACTTCAACAAGAGAAAAACCCCAGAAATGTATGCCTATTGGAAAAACTAAAACCCACCTTTAAAAAAAAAGAAAAAGAAAAAAAAATCAGAATTAAAGGTCCGGGACTCGTCTTCCGTTCGCAGCGGGATTGGAGAGCCCCAGTCCAGGACACTTAACATGAGAAAAACCCCAGAAATGTATGCCTATTGGAAAAACTAAAATCCACCATTAGAAAAAGAAGAAGAAAAAAAAAATCAGACTTGAAGGTCCGGGACTCGTCTTCCGTTCTCATCGGGATTGGAGAGCCCGAGTCCAGGACACTGCAACAAGAGAAAAACCCCAGAAATGTATGCCTATTGGAAAAACTAAAATCCACCTTTAAAAAAAAAAAAGAAAAAAAAAAAAAAACAGAATTGAAGGTCCGGGACTCGTCTTCCGTTCGCAACGGGATTGGAGAGCCCGAGTCCAGGACCCTGCAACAAGAGAAAAACCTCAGTAATTTATAAACAATGGAAAAACTAAAATCCACCATTAGAAAAAGAAGAAGAAGAAAAAAAAATCAGACTTGAAGGTCCGGGACTCGTCCTCCGTTCGCATCGGGATTGGAGAGCCCGAGTCCAGGACACTTCAACAAGAGAAAAACCCCAGAAATGTATGCCTATTGGAAAAACTAAAATCCACCATTAGAAAAAGAAGAAAAAAAAAAAAAATCAGACTTGAAGGTCCGGGACTCGTCTTCCGTTCGCATCGGGATTGGAGAGCCCGAGTCCAGGACACTTCAACAAGAGAAAAACCCCAGAAATTTATACCTAATGGAAAAACTAAAATCCACCTTTAAAAAAAAAAAGAAAAAAAAAAAAACAGACTTGAAGGTCCGGGACTCGTCTTCCGTTCGCATCGGGATTGGAGAGCCCGAGTCCAGGACCCTGCAACAAGAGAAAAACCTAAGTAATTTATAAACAATGGAAAAACTAAAATCCACCATTAGAAAAAGAAGAAGAAGAAAAAAAAATCAGACTTGAAGGTCCGGGACTCGTCCTCCGTTCGCATCGGGATTGGAGAGCCCGAGTCCAGGACACTTCAACAAGAGAAAAACCCCAGAAATGTATGCCTATTGGAAAAACTAAAATCCACCATTAGAAAAAGAAGAAGAAAAAAAAAAATCAGACTTGAAGGTCCGGGACTCGTCTTCCGTTCTCATCGGGATTGGAGAGCCCGAGTCCAGGACACTTAACATGAGAAAAACCCCAGAAATTTATAACTAAGGGAAAAACTAAAATTCACCTTTTCAAGGGTGATTGAAAAGTATGCATATGTATGTTTTACAGAAAAAAACTCCGTCCGGGACTCGTCCTCCGTTCGCAGAGGAATTGGATGGCCCGAATCCAGGACGCTTCATTCACAAGAGAATAATATATTGATGAGAGAATATGGACCTATATTTTACATGTGTCTGAGTAAACCAGGAAAGTTAAACATAGTCTTTCGAGTGCTTATGCACAAACTGATAGCGTATCATATTATATTCGAACGGACGCTGCTAAAGCGAATGCAACAAAACCGGCATTTGCAGTTACAGCAAGGTGAGGTAGGTATATTCAACCGGAAAAAATTAGTAAAACGGCAACAAGGCAATCTTATAGTTTCGAATGGACAAATACCAGGTTAAAATATTTGGTAAAATTATACATAAGTAAAGAACATTTTGCAAGATATCCCGCCCAAACGCCATCATCATTTAATGGTGAAATCCATAATTTTGAAGTTTAAAACTTGGCAACGTCGAAACGGAGGTAAAAAAAATTTCAGTCACGAAAATTTCAGAAAATTCGTACTTTAAACGGGAAAACAACATACTGGTTTCAGATCAATTCACTAGGAAGTGGGCCCATGCCAACGCTTTGCCTCCAAACCCAAAATTTTGAAGTTTGCAACTGTGCAAGAAGAGGAAAAAAAATGTCCTGATCATAAAAATTTCTGGAAATTAGGATCTCATATTGGAGAATAACATGTTAAAAATTCAGCCCAATTGAAGATTAAGGAGGGGATCCAATGTCACAATTATTTTCCTTTCAAAATCCATATTTTGAAGTTTGAAACTATGCAACGTTGCAAGGGGAGCAAATAAATTTTCTCCGTCGTGAAAGTTTCAGGAAAGTCGTACCTCATGCCAGTGAATAACATACTAAAAATTCATGTCAATCCGAGAAAAAATGGGGCAGAGGGAGGGCGGGGGGACTTGAGTTACCTTATGTAGGCCCTCCTTCAAAAAAAAAAAACCTAAAAAATTCCAAAAGAATCTATTATCTCTCCAGAAGCTCCAACAACCTATTTCAAAATTGGACCGCGTTAAACAGAAAGGAACAAAGCCACATCAGCTACTGCCAAATTTAACAGGAAGATTTCATTTTTTACGAGAGAACGTCTGCGCAGATTCCTTTGAAAATTTTAAGGAATTTGCTTTGTAATATAGAGAAAATTCACTGAAATTTGCACAAAACTCCGCACAACCATTTTCATGTAAAAAATTAAACCGCCCGATAAAATTTGGCAATAGCTGATGTGGCTTGGTTCCTTTCTGTTTAATGCGGTCCAATTGTGAGTATCTGATGGTACTCTTCTTGACATTACAGCTCAAATTTTTAGATCATGACCAACGTCCATATAAACCCAATTCCGAAGTACCGTGCAGCGATACTCAAACTTCAAGCTTCAACTGAATTGCATGCATTATATTGATCAAAATAAGTACAGCGCACACTAAATGATGCGTATTTGAATGCTTAAAAACAGGAGCTAATTTGATAAAAAGTCCACGGTCTTGGAGGAGACCTCGTGAACTTAGGATGGAAGGTATGGGTCTGAGTATGCTTTCACAACGGAACAAATTACTGGCATGGATTCACCGATTTAAATTGGAATGAGAAATGTGAATGGTATTTCTAGAGTAGGATGGTAAGTAAGTATCCATCCACCAGCTGTAATCTTTCTAGAATGATAATACGGTAGCCAAAATGAAACTGAGAATGTACCTGCCTCAATTCTAAAATTGGTGCTAAACATCTACGTCTAGCAGAAGTAAAAATATCAAGATTATGCAAAAAAGACATATGAGTAAGATACTCACATGAATAAAAGACTGAATCATGGTTCAGTACTTACATACGATTCTTAGTTAATCAAACACTTCAGGGCTAAATTGAAATCTCAATCTTAAGAATAGCAAAAAATGGTACCTGTTTGTCGGTATGAATAATACGGATGATGGAACATTATTATCACGATCGACACATTCTCAAACGCGAGATTCAAAAGGAGACAACCGATTTCAAAACAAATGAACGAATGATAAGAATCGCCACTCAAAACCACGAAAACGCGTTCATCACACGACTGCACAAACACTGCAATAATCCGGATTAACACGATGATCCAGATTATTAGAGACGAGATTTAGATTTAGATGATTTAGAGATTTAGTTGTAGACGACCAATTCCGAAACAAACGACGGATAGGAGATTCGAGAAACCACGTTTTCGGCACCCAGAATCACAAGACCGCATTCATCACCACTGCATAAACACTGCTATAATCCAGCCGGTTAGATCAAACTGTAACACTCCCGAACACGAGGTATCCGTGAGACAAGAAAGTGACACTGTTACGAGATGATTTGAAATCGAAAGGAGGTAAAGAACACACACAATTAATAAACTTTTAACTTCTAGGAGGGAATAATGGCTTGGGTCCCCGGGGTTCGCGACGCGTGCCAAGCGACAGGTGCCTAAAACTGACAAATTTATTATAAACAGACAAGTAAAGGCCTGTCCAGAGCGTCTTGTGCGGGAGGAGGGGAAACTGCAGACTGCTGGATCCTCTTGCGCTTTCTCGCCGCGGGCACTCCCTCCCCGCTGGCGACGCGTCGCGTCGCTCGGACCTCTACGCTACAGATATTCACCTTGATCTATGTCTAATGAGGGGGGAGGGGAAGTGTTAGCCAAACGCTTGCCCATACCTTCTTTCAACCTGGTAGTTTTCGATCTGATTTTTTTTTCACTAATCTAATTGGCTACGAATATGCAATAACTCATTAACAGAATTTGCATTTTGCATGAGGGAACCAAGAGCATTCCAATTTTGCTAGCGTTGGGTTGCATTTTGCAGAAAGGGACCAGGAGCATTGCAGTGTTGCTACGATTGTGCAACTTATTTTGTCTCGGAGGAAAAGCTTACTCACCTACAGACAGTTTCTAGTTTACACCCTAAAATCTGAAAATTTTCTGAATCTGAAAAATCTGAAAAATCTGAAAAGTTACCACGTACAAATGAAAAACTAAGAAGTGGCCCGAACTGTATGTAACAAGGAGGAGAAATGGTGCTGGGTCCACACCATTTCCACTTAATACTCCAATGCAAATTGCCTGGGCTGAACACTCCCCCCCCCCCCCCCCCCCCCAGTTTCGCATTGGTGCGCATTAGAGTTCAAAAATTTAATTTTGACTCTAATTTTAATTTTTGGAATTTCTTGGCTTTGTTTCCCCGCGAAATGGGTATGGACCCAGCACCATTTCTCCATCTTGTAACCACGTAAATGGACTGCATTTTGCAATTTGGAGCTATGAATTCTGGCTCACCTGGAAAAACACTTATGTGCATAGGGAAACTAATGGCACATACGTTGTTTTTAAACCAGGGCGGAATTTATAGTTCCTGACTGCAAAATGTAGTCCAAATGTCATTTCTTGCATGATTTCGAAGATATATTGCAAAGAATGAAGTTGTCCAATCTTAGCAACATTGCAATGCTCTTGGTTTCCACGTATCTGAATTGCGGTGTTTCAAAATCTCCGCTCCTAGTGCATTTTTTCGAGGAGGAACAAGTCAATTTTATACCTTGAAATTAATACAGAATATTCTCCTAATACAGAAGAAAAATCAGGAAGTTTTCGAGAAATTACGTTGGCTAGTTTTTTTTAAAGGAAAAAATAAAGTATGACTGGAAGCCACCAATGTCGCAAGCAGCGGCGAGGCGTGAACGATCGACTATCGATATCTCGCCTTTTGAAGCTATGGTAAAGAATCGATTATCAAGGTGTTCGTTGCGAACGCTCATTGTTTTTCCCCGAACAGCAAGTGCTGCGGAGGAAGCCTGGAACGGCACTTAAGCGGTCCAAGGAGGTTGAAATAACAAGAGAAGATGTACGGAAATGAACTGTATTGAGCCGTAACAGTCTGACGGAAGGAAACCGCTCGGTCGCGTGTGAGGTGTCGAGGATGTATTTTTCGACTGACTCTTGGCTGCAAAGGAAAGAGTTTCCAGAGCCTTTGTGATAGGTGAAAGTGGATGGGGCCCGCTGGGGAAAGTAGGTCATAGCCCGTGTCCAGGAGCGCGGGGGTTGGAAAGGGTGCCCCGCCTGGATGGATGACGCGGTAACCCCGAGAAACCTCGGTTCGCGACTGAACAGACTCCCCCCGTTGAACGGCAATAGCCGTTCGAAATACATAATAGAAGTAATGTATAACAAGGAGGTACTGACAAATAGAAAGTAATCTAAAAGATAATGAACAACTTCAGTTATTGTTAGATCCTAAATAGGCATAAGAGTATAGGATTTGAGATTGTATATTTAAAATTAACAAAAGTGGTCTTAAATTTAAGTTAAATGTAAAAATTAAGAAAATATTCGATTAACTCTTTTCTTTGTAATCCAAAAGTAAAACGGTTTAAAATGAAAACTTGGGCAGTTGAAGAGGTATTTTCATTATTTTGCACCTGCGCAAAACGAGAAAATTAAAATGTTAATTTATTGGAAAGTTAATTGCGCCCAACAATGCTATTTTCGATAGGCAGAGGAGAGACTTTCTTTGTGCTGCGGCGAAACGTGCCATTAGCAGTTTTGACGGTCACTACCCTAGTGACGTTGTCAGGTCCAGGATGACATTCGACTACCCGACCCATGTTCCATTGAAGCGGCGGTAATTTTTCATCTTGCAGGAGTACCAGGGCGCCGGTTTGAATGCCGGGCATGTCTTTGGTCCATTTGTGACGTACCGTCAGCTCGTTCAAGTATTCTTGCTGCCAACGAGACCAGAAATGCTGCTTAACCTGTTGAATGTGCTGCCATTGCGAAAGACGATTGACAGGCGTATCCCTAAGCTCAAGATCAGGCAAGCTCGTTAAAGAATCACCAATCAGAAAATGACCAGGGGTAAGGGCAAGGAGATCATTGGGATCAGATGACATTGGGGAAATAGGTCTTGAGTTTAGGATAGCTTCTATTTCTGTGCAAAAAGTATAAAATTCTTCATAAGTAAAAAGTGCTCCCTTTACCACCCGCAAAAGATGATGTTTGAAGGATTTTACAGCGGATTCCCAGAGCCCACCAAAATGAGGCGATTTTGCTGGTATGAAATGCCAGCGTATGCAGTTTTTGGCTGCAAAGGCATGTACAGAGTTTTGATGTTTAGAGTCAGAAAATAGGGTTTCTAGCTCTTTCATTTGGTTATTCGTTCCTAAAAAATTGGTTGCGTTATCTGAGTAAATGTCGGAACATAGTCCGCGGCGGGCTATAAATCGCCGAAGAGCGGCTATGAATGAGTCACTGGAAAGGTCCGTTACCAATTCTAAATGAACCGCCTTTGTGACGAAACACACGAAAACAACAACATACGCTTTCACTTGATTTCTGTTGCGATATTTTTTCTCTTTTAAGAAGAAATAGCCGCAGAGGTCGATCCCCACTCGGCTGAATGGGCGAGCTGGAGTCACACGCGCGGCGGGCAGATCCCCCATCAGGTAGTCGACCGAGACAGGCTTGAGCTTGGCACAATGAACGCATTGCCTTAGGATCTTCCGAATCGTATTGCGTCCGTCCAGCACCCAAAACCGTCTGCGGAGAGCGTACAGTGTTGCCTGAATCCCTGCGTGCCCATGTATCGTGTGCTCGGCCTCGATGAGCAAACGAGTCACATGGTTATCCTTTGGAAGAATTAAGGGGTGACGTTGTTCAAATGGCAACGCTGCGTTTTTCAACCGTCCCCCTACCCGAATGAGTCCATCCTTGTCTAAGAAAGGGTTTAGGGGCTGTAGACGGCTGTGTGATGGGACCGGTTCCCCCTTTTTGAGATAGTGCATTTCTTCATTGAAATTGGAGTTTTGAACTGTATTCATTATAGTTTTTAAGGCTAAGTTGAGTTCGGTAACCGTAGTGCCGGAATTTTTTATGGCTACCTCTCGCGCTGCGTCGAGTAGAACGTGACCGTGTTTATTTTTGTTTTTCATGCGTTTACAAAGGGCAATGATTTTTTGAAGTTTGAAAATGCATGAAAATTTCTGAAACAATGAGGGGTCAAATGTTGTTACGGCAAAACATTGAACCTTTTTCTTTTCAAGAACATTATTGGGTTCGGCCAAGAAGTTTGAAACGGGCCATTCACTTTCAGGGTGGCTGAGCCAAGGAGGGCCATGTTGCCAGATTGATTCCTTGAGAAAATTTTTCGGCAGCTGACCACGCGTCATCAGGTCAGCTGGGTTGTCAAACGTGCGGACAAAACCCCAATTTTTTATATCCGTTTTTGTTTGAATTTCGGCAACCCTGTTGGCCACAAAAACTTGCAAGGATGCCGGATAGGTATGCAACCAGTTTAGCACAACAGTAGAATCGGTCCAGTAAAATATTTGATCAAAGTTTATAGGTATTTGCTCCTTTACGCTTGTGCTTACGTCCGCCAGGAGGCGCGCGGCGCAAAGTTCCAGCCTGGGTATCGACACAGTTTTTATGGGTGCTACCCGTGATTTAGCACACAGTAACGTTGTTAGAATATTACCATGAACATCGATAGATCGAACGTATAGGCAGCATCCGTACGCTTTTGTCCCTGCGTCTCCAAAACTGTGTAATTCAACGCGAACGGGGTGCTCAATTAAAATTTTGCGACCAAAACTTAAATGATCTAAAAGGGATAGTTGATGCCGATATTTAAGCCACACCTGGCGCAAACTCGATGTTAATGACTCGTCCCAGTGTAACTTTAATTTCCACAACTCTTGGATTAATATTTTGGCATATATTATGACTGGACCTAAGAGGCCCAAGGGGTCAAATATTTTTGAGATTTCGGAAAGAATGGATCGTTTTGTAACAATATGATTCAAAGGTAAGTTGGCAACAGTGTACGTGATCGAATCGCTATTAGCATCCCATTTCAGTCCAAGGGTGCTAATTGTCGAGTTGCTTAAAACCAACTGTTTATTGATTTTCTCCGGCGGTAAATCGTGTAAAACTTCAGGTACATTTGATGCCCATTGGTAAATGTTAATACCCGCCCTGCTTAAAATTTCAGTCAGTTGCTGTCGCAATAGAACTGCGGCGGTAACTGTTGGCGCCCCGGTTAGCGCATTGTCAACGTAAAATTCATTCTTTAGCACCTCAGCGGCGAGCGGAAAATTCTTCCCTTCATCTTCAGCTAATTGATGCAAGCACCTGATTGCCAAAAATGAGGCCGGTGCTAAGCCGAATGTTACCGTGTTGAGTTCATAAGTTTGAGTGCGACCTTCAGCGTCGGGCCAAAGAATACGCTGATACTTACGATCCTGCTTACGAACCAAAAATTGCCGGTACATTTTTTCAATGTCACCAGTTAGTACCGTGTTATGTATGCGGAACTTAAGGAGTTGACTGAATAGGTCAGGTTGTATGGTTGGCCCCACACGGAGGGTTTCATTGAGGGATGGGCCGTCGGGGAAGGTTTTGGCTGAGCCGTCGTAAACCACGCGGACTGCGGTCGTTAGCGAATCCTTCGTCACTGCATGGTGGGGAAGATAGTATCCTTTTTCCCCTCCCCTTACCTCCACTGGCGACATGTGACCGAGCGTGAGGTATTCTTTCATCACAGAGCAATATTTTTCTTTTAATTCAGGGTTTAATTGGAGCCTTCTTTTGAGGCCGGCTAACCTTTTTTCGGCCATTGACCTGGACTCCCTCAATTCTGTTACCCTTTCTTTGAAAGGTAGAGCAACAACATAGCGCCCCTCTGAATTTCTGGTTATGTTGCTGCGAAAGTGCTCTTCGCAAAGTGCTTCTTCCTCATTTTTGCATTTGGTTAATACTTCCATTTGAGGAACTTCCTCCCTTTCCCAAAATTGTTTGAGGTCGAAATTAAGAGTTACGAGATGGCAGGAGGCCATAGATTGGGCGCTTTCCGAGGGAACGCTCCCCCCGATGACCCACCCGAGCATGGTTTTTTGCAAGTAAAGATCCAGACCACCAGGCTGGGAGAGATTAATTTGCCCTTGGCACAACATAGAGAGCGCTGTACCTGAGGCGATGAGAATTTCAGCTGGGGCAGGGCGGTGAAATTCTGGGTCAGCAAGCCGTATATTTGAAGGTATTTTCATCAAACGCCTATCAATTGGTTGATCGGGAACCAGGCCCGTAATTTGATCAACTGTGCGAAAAGTCAGCTCCCGTTCGTATCCATTGTAACGAGACCTAATAATGGCGGACACGGTGCCCCCCGAAATTGTCGTTATTGAGTTTAAGACAGAAATGGGAGAGGGGTCCTTCCTTACCTTCAAACCTAGCCGTTGCGCTAAATTTATAGTCATAAAATGCATTGAGGAACACGTGTCAACAAGCGCCCGAGCAAGGACACTTTTACCGTCATAATTGTTAACGTTAACCAAGGCGGTCGTAATTAACTCACTAGTTGGAGTGTTAATAACACCAGCAAATTTCGGGGATTCTGGCTGTGGTTTCTCGGAATTTTGACAACAAAGTAATGTGTGATGCGTATTGTTTTTACAAATTTTACAACGGTGCTTAGACTTGCACAAGCCGGTGTGATTTCCGAGACAGTTCATGCACAGGGATTCACGTTGCGCAGTAATTTTTCTGTCTTCTGTGGACATACTCTTAAATTGATCACACCAATACAAAGGATGCGGCTCCGAGCAAAGGGGGCATGTTTTTTTTTTGTCAGACTTGGCAGGTGCGCTAGTCGCACTGAAATTTTGCGCGGGTTTTTTTACTGATGGGACCGGCGAACTGTTGTTGTTATAATTTGAGCGATATGACACTTTAGCTACATTCTTACAGGCAGAATCGAAGTTAGACAGCTCCACTGAGCTAGCTCTCCTTTCTAAAAAGCTCAGCAAATGCGTGTAACAAGGCATCTTATTGTCAGTCTCATCTAAGGTTAATTCCCACTGCCAGGCAGTGTAGGGACTGATTTTGGTTAAAATGAGGTCAATTAAAGGTACACTCCACTGATCCACCGGTGCACCTAAATTTTCCATTGCTTTCAGATTTTGATTGAATAAGTCAACTAGCTCACCCAAAGAAGTGGGCGTGTCCTTGGGCGATTTGGGGTATTCCCGCAATTTCGTCCAGTGGGCCCTAAGAGCACGACGTGGAGAGTCAAACTTTTTCTTAAGGAGTTTGAGCGCGCTTTCATAATTTTCTGGTTTAGTAGTTAGAGATTCGATTAAACGTGCAGCTTTGCCCGTACAAGAGCTGCGCAAAAAATGAAGTTTGGCCGATGCAGAAAGAGCCGTGTCTTCGTCAATTAATGTAGAAAAAAGGTCATAAAAGGAGGCCCAATTTTCGAGAGTTCCGTCAAACTTTGGTAAATCTATCTTCGGTAATTTTACATGGCGATCAGAATTTTGGGAGGAAGCAGCGGATTGAAATGATGCGCTGTTGTTCGACCTCGTGGATTCACCGTCATCAGAGACAGCATATTCACTCAGCAACCCTTTAGCTCGAGCAACAGCTACATCAAAGCGATCCTGTATGACTTGCCGTTGGTCTATCTCTCTTTCGTCGAGGTCTTCGAGTTCCTCTTGAATTGGGTCAAATTTGTCAAAGCCTTTTACAAAGGAATCGAGATATTGCTGTAGTACATACTTGTCCCGATCCACCTCTTTATCTCTCCACTCATCTAGCTTTTTCGAGAATGATGTAATTCCCCCCAAAATGACACCTCTTTTGCGGTGGAGGGCTTTGATTTTGTCAGCGTTTTCCGCCATTTTGCTTAAGGAGTAAAGATTAAAATGACGATAATTAGAAAAATATGATTTAAAGCACGTAGAAGCAAATCAGTAAGAAAAATGGTTGACGACAAAGAAAACAAAACAAAAAATCTCGTCGGGTTCAAGGAACTGATGCCTGATTGGTGACGTTTTGCAAACAAAGGTGAAAAAAGCTAACGAGCTTACTAAATCAAAGAGGATAGTTATGCGCATGCATTACGATCGCAACAGACCTGACACGTGACCACAGCTTGGCTAGTAGGCCCAGTTCTTGTCCGAATGCATTTCACACGATTTTGTCCAGGTATTGATAACCGTTGAGTTCACCTTTGTTTTGTTTCCTTCAGGAAATCGCACTATTTCCGAATGCTAGTTGGCGTAATTTCACGTGAAAGCCCGCCTAGTTGGGGGCATGTTCGCACACGTTGCCGCGTGAAGAGCTAGTTGCTCAAAGACACACGACGTAACACCATGGAAAGGCACTTAAAGGCGCGAGTTGTGTACGAACTCTTGTGGAAGTGTAACGCACGATCAAGTTTTCCGGCTACAAGCGTTGGACGAATTGGCACAAAGTTCGGAGTCCGAACGCAGCGATGGTTTCACTGATTTCCGAATCTTCGCGATTTTCGTTCCACAGGTACGCGGCAGTATCCGGCCCGAGGGACCAATGTTTTTCCCCGAACAGCAAGTGCTGCGGAGGAAGCCTGGAACGGCACTTAAGCGGTCCAAGGAGGTTGAAATAACAAGAGAAGATGTACGGAAATGAACTGTATTGAGCCGTAACAGTCTGACGGAAGGAAACCGCTCGGTCGCGTGTGAGGTGTCGAGGATGTATTTTTCGACTGACTCTTGGCTGCAAAGGAAAGAGTTTCCAGAGCCTTTGTGATAGGTGAAAGTGGATGGGGCCCGCTGGGGAAAGTAGGTCATAGCCCGTGTCCAGGAGCGCGGGGGTTGGAAAGGGTGCCCCGCCTGGATGGATGACGCGGTAACCCCGAGAAACCTCGGTTCGCGACTGAACACTCATGATAATCGATCTTTTTTCATAGGTTTGAATGGCGTAACAATCGATATATCGCAAAGCACGCCACGCCACTGGTCGCAAATGGAGATACGTGGTCTCGCACTTCAGGAATGTATATGTATCTTACTCTTCTTCCATTCGATGACTACAACGTTAATAAATGGAGGTTTTCAAAGGCACAGGGATCTGCGATTTGAGGCCGTCTGTAGATTACGCAAATCAATTTTTTTAGTTACAGACAACCCCCCCCCCCCCCAGAAAAATTACGTAAGGCCTGGAAGTTTATTATAGAGAAATGCAGTTTCACTATTAAGTTTCTCCCGAAATTTTCACAAAAATTGTATTGGGTTTTTTTTTTTTTTTTTTTTTTTTTTTTTTTTTTTTTTAAATGTGGATCTTATTTGATACACCAAACATGTGAGATTGCATCGATATCGATGCACTGGAAAAAAAACACATTAAATCTAGAGTCCAGACTCTAGAAAACATTGACAAGAAAAACTACTCTTGATTCAATCGGATTCTTGCTTGAATCAAAACGAAATCAGCTTAAAATGTTTTTAAGAGTCTGGACTCTAGATCCAATGTGTTTTTTTTTTTTTTTCAAGTGTGGTTCAACAAGTAAATATAGTCTCAAAATTCAACCCAGTAAATCGAGGGAACGGGTTTTCTTTCATGGATTATTTATTTATGTATATTAGTACCAAATGGCAATGAAAAGTGAAATTTGTAGGAATTTTCTTATTTTCAGCTTTTCCGATGTAAATCATAAAATTTTTGTTTGGAGTTATGTTCTATTTTTTTGAACCGAACGATACAGTGAACCACTATCGAATACATTCCATTATTTTTTATCTATATTCGGACCGCGTTTAGCAGGAAGGAACCAAGCCACATCAGCTATTGCCAAATTTAACTTTTTAAAAGAGAACGTTTGTGTGGATTCCATTGAAAATTGTAAGGAATTTGCTTCGTGCAATGCATGAAATTCGCCGAAATTTGCACAAAAATCTGCACAAACGTTTTCATGTAAAAAAAATTAATTGCCCAATTAAATTTGGCAATCGCCGATGTGGCTTGGTTCCTTTCTGCTTAACGCGGTCCGTTTTGCGTTTTTCCGGGAAAAATGTTGAAAGGAGGAGAACATTTAAATTAAAATAAATGAATTTTAATTGGTGTCTATTTTGTGGGATATCACTGTATGTTCGGCGACAAATGATGATATTTTAATCTTGGCGGTTCATCCTCACATGAAAATGTTTTTTGAAGGACTGACAAATTCACCGATTGACATCGGGACGTATGCGGAACGAACGGTGTAGCGTATGAAGTATATCCACGATGTTGAAGGCGCTGTCTACACCCCGCGCGCCGCGCGGCCACGCGCCGGGCCCGGGGCGTTTCGTTGCCCATAGCCCCACTGCCGTGCTAAGGGAAAACGCCCTATGAACCTTCAGGCGTTGTCAAATTCCTGAGATAGGACACAAATTTCCTGGTATACATATGCATATTCACCTTCTATTTTTCAGATAATTTTGTCCGCTGTTTCACCTAAAGTTCCTGAAAATTTCATGAAAAAATATTCATGACTTTTCTCAAAATTAAATATTTTATCGAAGGAAATTTGGGAACTTTCGAATGTTCATCCGGCATTTTCCTTCAGCACTACGGGATCGAATTGCTGAGCATGAGTTTCTAAAGGTACTAGAGTCAATATAATTATTCAACTGCTTGTAATATGAGACGTATCTGGATGAAATTTAATAATTAGGCACACCATAGTGATTAGCGGAACGCCAGGGAATTACAGTTATTAAAAGTGCACTCTTTCTATACTAATCACTCCCCGAGTGCTTCGATTTTCCTAAAAATGTATAAATTACTGCTCGCACACTGATTTGTGTGTAAATTACCGCGGCTGCGCTTATGGATTGCTGATAGCATGTAGACTGCGTTTATTTTTTTTGTTAAAATTACATTGACAGCGCTGACTGGTTTTTAAAAATCACCCTGATTTTTGTCTGCGGTAATTACTCTGAGCGCGCTGTGTAATAGGGCGTAGAGATATCTGTGGATTGCTGGTAAAAGCGTACACTAAGGAACTTTCTGCAACCTTGCTGGAAAGATCCAGACCCTTTCTGGAAAACTAGAAGCCGCGTCACCTTTGGCAAATTGCTCCAGCCACATCTAAGGGCGTATTTTGCAGATCCACTGTGAAATATGTAAAGAATGGGGGCGGGGCTAAAGAGCTTCCCAAAAAAGGGCCTTTTTTGGCCCCTTTTCTGAAACTTGGGGACTTCATTCAAATGTGGCCTAAATGAAACCTAATGATGACCCAAGACTCCAGTAAAAATTTTAGCTGGAGTCTGGTTTCGGAGCTAAAGCGTTGCAAAGTTTGCATATTAATGCTTTGAAAATCGTCATATTTTCAAATATTATATACCTAAAACAGACATCAGAGTGAACTTTACAATACTGAAACAGAGCAACAGAGCGTAAATTTAGCATAATGATAAAACATGCCCCCATTAAATTAATCAGTAAAGAGAGTGGAGGAGTGTTGATAGATTAGTAACCGATTCAAATTAATAGCGAATTCCAGATGAAATAGGGGAGGGAAAACACAAAGTTTTTCCAGAAAACTACAGTGCACAATTTAGATGATTTCTGTATTTTGCAGCCAAATATACATGGGGTGTCAAATTCAACGTACTTCAGGATTTTTCGCAAAATTTTTGATGGTCTCGGGGTATAATTCTTCAAGTTCACGTCTGGGCTGATGAGATTTGAAAGAGCGTCGCAGAGATTCAAACGCCTGTTTAGGAATATAAACTGCACGTATTCCTTACGGCTTATGCAGGCGTCGAAGTCAAAAGAATACAGCCTTATGTATATCGTTTTGACAGCTTTTCATGAGTATCGACTGAAAAAATCTTGACCCTATAAGTCCATATCGTTGCTTCGTAAACGTAAGGACGTCCCTCAATTTCCACTTGAGCCTTGTTTTACATATAGTTCTATGTTTTCTGGAGCTCATGTGGAAATCAAGATGCACTCTTACGTCAGAGGAGCGACGATACTGGGCAGCTCGACGGAACAGTTTCGAGCAAAGCAGCAAGACTTAAGTTGTATTTAGGGAAGATGACAAAAAATAAAAACCCCAAAAAAGGAGCTGGTTATAAGGTGTATCTATGTATACGACCCTCACTGAAAAAAAACACATTGGATCTAGAGTCCAGACTCTTGAAAACATTGACAAGAAAAATGACTCTTGATTCAATTAGATTTTTGCTTAAATCAAAAGGAAATCGCTCAAATTATGAGGCATGGTTCTTGATTTAAGCAAAAATCGATGAATCAAGAGTATTTTTTTGGACTTAAGTTGTATTTAGCGAAGATGACAAAAATAAAACCCCAGAAAAGGAGCTGGTTAAGGTGTTTCTATGTATACGACCCTTAGTTTGTGAGCCTTCCACCACGGAAAAACGGACTACCCTCTGACAGGTTGGCAAGTTTTTCGCTTTCATGGCAGCTCCTCCGCTCCTACACGGAAAAAATGAATTGCTAATGCAACGATTTTGTGGTTAAGAAAGTATCCAACATGTTTCAATGTAAATTTTACAATAAAAAAATGCTAACTTAACCATCCCCGTGGTTAATTTAGCTTCCCACTATTGTAAAATGTACATTTGAAACATGTCGGACATGTTTTTTAACAATTTAATTGTTAAATCAGCAATCCATTGTTTTCCATTTAGTTTTGGATCAATGTACACAATCACAATGCTCCACAGCTATAAACAAGATGAGAATTTTTTATTATATATGTAAATTATCAAGTTTTTAACAAATTTGTATGGACAATGTTGTCAAATAATTACACTTTTTCCGTGACTGTCATTCAAGCCTTAATAGTAAAAATTCCTCGTGATCAGCTTGGTTTACATTAGTTCTGGAAAGCCCCATGAAAATCCTAAAACTTATAAACCAATTGGAGGAGCAGCACAGGCGCGACAATGCTCTCTCCGTGTAAACATTGTCGGCAGCGTTTGAGCATACCTAACATAACTTTATTCTCGACAACATAAGGAGTTGATAAACCTCTTTCTATCGGTAAGCTGTCTTGACAAAACTGGCCGCATGGAACTGTTCATAATGCACGTTATTTACTATTTGAGAAAGTAAGCACCCTGAATGAAAGTTTGAGTAGACATTAAAGTAGTAACATCAGATTCAAATCGATAAATCAATGTCATGCATCGGTGAAAAAAGTGACCTTCACCAGAGTAAGTTGTTTATAAAAACCTCAAGCAGCAGTGACATTTGATACATTTTAGATGCATAAGGAGTGGGCCTATATTCCAGTGAGACTTTAACAAACCAAACCAGAAAAAGGCAAAGAAAAGGAAAGGGGGAAGAATATCGACGAATTTAAAAAAAGAACAACATTACAAATCAAACTTGTTGCAAAAGTTTACGCGAAAATTCAAAATTGTTTTTGAGGTGTGTTATATTATTCACCCTTGAAAACAGCGAATACATTCTTCTTGATAATACCCACAAAAAGTCATCGGGAGTATTTTATTTAGTGGTGTCAGTAAAAAGTGCACAAATATCTAGCACTAAAAGTGCAAATATTATTGATTTCATACTTTTCATCACCAAGAGTGACAGTTTGAGGTCACAGGCAGAGAGGAGAGCGTTCTTTAGGTTGTAGCAATTAATAATTGACTGCGCCTACTGTTCAGACTTAGGTTGTGTGTGACTCACAATTAGTATTTTTAAAGTGAATGGATACCTCGAAAGTAAGTTAACTAGAAAATCATCATTGAGATTGGATTTTGGTATGTTGTAGGGAAACCAAGTATTCTTTGTAAAATTAATTTTAACTAATTATTTTTATCACATTTTAAGATTCTAAAGTAGATATTTATAATCTAAGATGTATATTTATTTGATTATTCTGTTAATTACTCCAATCGTATCAGTTGTCTCTAGCACTTGGAGTATTCAGCAATCTGCGTGTGATACGCAAAAGCCTCTAACATCATTAGCATTTAACGTGTGCCAGAATATCGCGAGAAAAACCAAACTAAGATTTTTTTACACGATAGAAATCAATTCAGATCCACCATTTACAAATTTCATCCACAACTTGCACGAGAACTCAATTCAGACAATTTCAATCACTCATGTCAGCAAAGTAACCAGTTCTGTAGCCACTAACCACGGTAAAAATATTATCTTCATCCTCGATGACATTGAGCAGTTATTCAACTTGCTTTTCTACACGATTTCAGAAAAACCGCTAGGAAAAGACCGAGAGACGATAGTAAACCTCGAAAGTAATGATAGGGACATAGGATATCAATCGGAGATATCCTTACCTCGTTATTGCATCAAAATCGATGGACGATATCTGTGGCCGGAAAATAGGGAAGCGTGTTACAAAGAGGTTAACATGTTGTCAGCGGATCTCGAACACGACTCGATTCTGAGTGATTCAATTTTCAATGCTACTAGGGCATTGTTCTCCGACAGAATTTGGAATTTTAGAAACTATCTGATTTTTGTGCTGAAAAATTCAAGCAACGTTCTCGTAAACTCCTTGCGGACTCTCTCTAATGACTCGCTTAATATAGAAACGGATGGCTTTAAGTTTTGCTTCAAATTCTTTTGGCGTTTCTTCAAAGGTCAAAGAACCGTGATTTGTCATCCAGGCGGCTGCGCGCGGTACGACCCGTTCGCGGAAAATCTTATCTCATACCGAGGCGACTCCGATGACACCTTTTTCGATTTTTCGTGGAAAAACATGCACAAAAAAGCTGTAAAAGTATTTCTAGATTTCTTCAGCGATGCTGATTTCAATACTGCTCCCAAGAGTTTAGACTGGAATGACCAGTTTTATCTTTTCCTGACTGTACTGGAGGATTTCAAACTATCCATGAACTGCACCATTATAGATGAAGATCCCCTCACACTACTAAGTGATTCTCAGGGGACTCATTTTGAGCCGGACCACGGTATGCAATTCGGCATCGATTTGGTCTCATTCGGCAGCATGCTGCTTTCGGAGGAGGATGATTTCTCAAAATACGAATATTCGGTAAGCGTTGACACAAACAGGCTGTGCATCGCAGCTCCACATAGTGATTATATCGACGGTGAAACTACCAAACCACGTATCTCGGTTTGCGACGTCGCAGACTTCCTGTCATACTTTATTTTTTAAATGAAAAACTACTTAACGTCCAGTCTTGAAAATTTCTGTGATTTTTCCTCTTTGTGCGGAGAAAATTCCGTGAAAATTTCAAGGAATGGTATTGATTTGGTCTATTTCAAAAAAATAAAATGGAAGCGTAGATTTTTAAACACTGCAAACGAGATACGTGGTTTGGTAGTTTCACCGTCGATATGTCACAAGGCCTCGTCATTTTCAAAAGTTACCCTCCGGTGATCTGGATTTTTATTTTCATCACGATCATCGGTTTTTTATCCCTCCAATATTCGTTCCAGTATGCACAGTGCGAATTCTTCGATCGTCTCTACACGGACTCAGAAATCGATTATTATAGAGACACCTCATCCCTGCTGACCGTCTACGCGTATTTCATTTGCGGGAGTCCGCCATCTCTACATCTCGGTCGTCTCTTGACAGGAAAGATCCTCTTCGTTCTCTTCAGTTTCTCCTCGATCATCATCACAACTATTTTTCTGAGTTCTATGACGACATTACTGAGCGACAGAGTTCTGTATCCTGAAATTGATTCTTTGCGAATTCTGGAGGAGTCTGATATTTTCATTCAGACCCTCGAACACGGCAAAAATGAAATTTCGAGTATTTTTAAACAATTCAACCAGAGCGAGTCACTGAGAGCAAAAATTGTCGACGGTTTAAGGTTTTACTCTGGTCTGATTTTCCAAGAAATATATCAAATTTATTTTCTCTCGAATCACACCGAGAAGATCTACGAAGTCAAGAATACTTTAATGGAGCTAAAATCACGGTTCGGGGATGAAATCAACGAGGTTGAACAAAATGAACGAACAGTTGCCGAGACGGATGCTTTCCTGGTGAGACCACCTTTTTCCTCCAAACTAAAAAGAAGTATTCGCATAAGACACTATCTAACATCAGAATGGTTTGAGTATCATCTGATGGAAGAGTGCTTGCTAGCGTATCCACTGATTTTCAAATTCCTGAGTAATTCATTCTACTTCGAAAAATTAAATCAGATGGTAACCCAACATTTTGAAACTGGTCAAACTAGACGCATTTTGGAGGAGTGTCCGTCGAACCGACTTAGGTTAGAAGAACCCCAGCCCAAAAATTCGGCAGAGCCACGCCCCTTTAGTTTGAATGATCTGCAATCAGCTTTCATTGGCCTGATTGTTGGACTGTTGATAAGTTTCCTGATTTTCGTTGCGGAACTGCTTATCAATTATTTTCAACACTTGACCATTTTGAAATTTTTAAAACGCTTTAGAAATGATTTCTTGAGGATAATTTGGTATCGAGTTCAAGCAGCAGTTTACTTCCAAAATTAACAATACAAAGTTTCATAAGAGGAATATTCGCAGGCGGAAATTATCTCATTTCCTGTACTAAAGGGCCAGATACACCTGCGCGCTACACGCGCGTCTTGACCCGTAAAGTAGGACCCCATCCTACTTTGAGCGAGTTACAAGTGGCGAGCTGCGACCTGATTGGCTACGAAGATTGCCGAACACGGCCGAAGCACTCGCCGCTCAAGACGCGCGTCTAACTCGCACGTGTATCTGCCCCTTTAGTGCGATGTATCGAGCAGTGGCGAGACGTGAATGATCGATTATCGATATTTCCCCACTTGAAGTTATTGTATAAAATCGATTATTGTCATGGGAACGGAGTTCCCCATGATATTAGAATCGTTCCGTTGCTTTCGCTATGGGATTCCCTATACCTCTGCGACCTTGAGCGTTTCGCCCAGTCTCCGATTTTTGGTTGATTTTCCGATGTATCAAAAACCGTTGTATTTTTTAGCCAATCATGTCTCTACGTCAAGTTGTGTTGATTGCTAAAATTCGCTTTCAGCGAGTTTTTTTCCACCTTAAGATGTCGTGTCTGACTGGTAAATCTGCGCAGAACCACGAAGTTCCGTTTTTAGGCAAATTCTTTTTTTTGGGAGGTTCTGATTGGTTATTTTTCGCCATCAGTTTTCTGTTCGTTGGTGCAAAAGATCGCCTACCTCGGTGTTCTTGAGAAGCCGCCATTATCCCACCTCAAATTTTAAACATAGATATAAAGAAATAATAACCATCGTACAAGGTGGAAAATTGCTCTGGAGGACCCGTTACGGATATATGAGCCAAAATCAGAACTCGATTGATGGATTTAATCCATGAATACAGAAATATTGCCTCAGCTTACTGCCGCGATCGCAAATCCATACTGAGATGAACCTTGTGACATATGACAGCATAGGTAAACAATGTCTCACAGAGTAATGCGCTTTAATCCGATGTCTCTTATGACGCCAGTGGCCGAACTGCCGAAATCTCAAGGTCGTCTTTTGTGAAGCCCCGCTCAGCGTCCGAGATCACTTAACTGTGCTATTTTCTCCCATCGCTCTCATACGGCGAGATGGCTCAGTCAGCAGAGACACCATTCTGACGTCGGGTAAATGTCACTTTTTGTGCGAGCGGGGGTTCGAATCTCGCAGGGGACAGTTAATTTTTACTGGTTGTATTGAATGTTTTAGACCAATCATCAAACAATAATTAATACTTGGCAACTTAGGAAGCACATAGGTCCCTTATGATGCGTATTCAGGCATATGTGTAGAGTAAAAATATCATACGTAGGGTGTCCCAAAAGTACCGGGACTGGTTCTGTAACTTCAAAAGTAAGATAGATACAGACATGATTTTGGTCTCATTTTAAAGATCAACTCAATACCTATCGATTAAAACCAAGATCAGCTCAATCGAATAAAAATTGACCGAGTTATGACAATTTGAAATTAGTGAGGAAAGTTTACCCCTACGGTTTTTAGGAAGATTTTTCGCTTACCAGGATTCAAAAAGTTAATATTCGTATCCACTTTCCTCCGAATCTTCCATAACTTCCTTTTGCTTTTCAAAGTACCGTCCATCAAACCGGATGCACTTTTTCATGCGCTCTTGCCACTTATCCAACATTGTTTTCCTGAATTCTTCCTCTGGGATGGCGTTGAAAAAGTTTTGAATTGCATTCTGGATTTCGGTCTTCGATTCGAATCTTCGTCCACGAAGCTCCTTTTTAAGTGTAGGAAACATCCAAAAATCACATGGAGCCAAGTCAGGGCTGTAAGGGGGATGAGGGATTGTTTCAACTCCATTTTTACTCATAAATTCACGTGTTAAGCTCGATGTGTGAGGCCGCGCTTGTCTTGATGGAGTATCCACGAAGCTTTCAAGTCCGACCGTTTCCGGGAAATGTGCATTCTCAACTCCTTTAGCACTTTGCAATAATACGCACTGTCAACTGTTGTGTTTGGTGGTACAAAATGTTGATAAATGACACCTCGAAAATGAAAAAAACACAATAAGCATCACTTTATAGGCCGACTTTTCGATTTACGGCGATGAAGAATCTTCCTTAAAAACCGTAGGCGTAAACTTTCCTCGCTGATTTCAAAGTGCCATAACTTGGTCAATTTTTATCCGATTGAGCTGATCTTGGTTTTAATCGATAGGTATTGAGTTGATCTTTAAAATGAAATCAAGATCATGTCTGTATCCATCTTACTTTCGAAGTTACAGAACAAGTCCCGGTGCTTTTGGGACACCTTTTGTATACTTTACGCCGAATAAGCGAACCTGAAACTTAAATGCGGTAACTTCCGAAAACCATAAATAATCCAACGAAAATAAATAATTGGTACATAACAGCTTTCTTGTATGCAAAGAAAATAATTAAAAATGTTAAAAAAGAGATGTCAACACAAAATTACATAGCCCCTTCAATTCAGAAGATACTACAAACGAACTGTACCTTAACATTTTCATATCCCAGAAGCTAACGTTCCCATGACGAATATTGCTATCGCTAGCGATTGCAAAATCCAACTTGTTAAGGTGTTCGTTTCGAACACTCTGTTTATCGATCCTTCTCCATAGGTTTAATTGGCAGATCAATCGATATATCGCAAAGCACGCCACGCCACTGGTATCGAGGCCCAAGGAGACAGAGACGGAATCAACAGGAAAACAAAGTAATCACACCGTAACATTCGAAAAGGATTTAATTGAAATGCAGTAAGTAACGCAACACAAATAAATTGCTTACAGCTAAATCTATTTTTATTGTCAGACCAGCAAAGGTCAGTGACCTACGTGAATTTGCCAACATAAAAAGCAAACAATTAAAATAAAAATTTAACACACTAACAAATAGATTCTGTAGTTAAGAGTGAAGAAAACCGTAGCCACATTTTATCCATGCATCGAAAGAAAACCACTCGCCACTCTCAACTTTTTTTCGGGTCCCAGCCGGAATGAAGTTTTATTTCCCAACTTTGTTGGATTCTTTGAAATTTTCTGCTCTTATTTTCAAAATTAGGTATCATTGTCTACCTTGTCACACGTATGGCCGCCCAAGTTGAGAGGTTCTGTATTGCATGGTGTTGATTTCTACACGGAATTTTCTTTGTAAAGATGTGTCTCAAGACATAAAATTTTAGATTTCGATGGGAAACAATTTCTAGTGCATCGCAGAACGATTTACGAGGGTTGAGGATCATTCTTGCTTCGATAAAGGGCTAAAGTAGTGTTTGGCTCGGACTATTTCAGGCGACAAAAATAGGAGATCGAATATTGAAGTGGCTTTTTCTCTAAATTCCGTAATTCAAACTTTCGTGTTCTTAACTTCAAATTTCATGAAAATTGACGAAATTTTTAGGTAAATATTCTGTGCCAAAATTCTCTTGACATACTCTTTGCTATGCCAACTTGCTAGCCTAGGGTAGGACCTAGCACTGCTAGGGAAGAACACCGTTTGAGCATTAAGACATTGCCAAATTTCTTTCAATAAAATACAAATTTTCTTCGGAATGAGTGGATGTTTTTCTTCTAATTTTTAGGAATGTATCTTCGTGATATGATTTCGATATTAAAAAATTCCTAGGAGAAATATTCTTTACTTTCCTCAAAAATAAATATTTGATTGAGGAAATTCTGCAAAGTTTGAGATTTCATTTTGCCTTTTGCTTTCATAAGAGAAAGTAATGTTGCAAATACTAAATGTTGAGTTTTATTTATGAACATGAGAATACTTTTCCGTGGACGACCACACGTGTTCAAACAAACTTCTCTAAGTATTTGAAGTATGATAATAATTCATTTTTTTCAAGTTTGACCTAACCAAACCTACCAAACATATCTATCAAGAAACTTCACCAAAAATGTTTGCTACGGTTTTTCTGATTTTAACCGCAGCATTAAGCTATATTAAACTTGTAAAGTATTAATAACTTATTTACACATTTTTACAAACATTAGACCATGGATTCAAATTTTATAGTGTGTTCAATGAATTCACTGAGATCAAAGCACGGCAGAGGTTCATGGCAAATCCAATGAGGTGGCAAAACTTCGATTGAAGTTATGGCTTTGGCGTCGGGTTTTAGTGAGCAGGTTCAACTTCAATAAATTGTAAAATCGCATATATTTTACTGAAAATGATTCCATTTCCTTCGTTTAACCTTCATTGTGAGCCACTGACAATTAAACGCTGTCGCTGACGTTGGCTTTTCTTCATTTCAATTGTGATTGTTGCGGCCATGAACTCAGAGATTTTTAAAATTGATTATAGAATGCATAACTAGAGCCTCAAATAGGTAAATAGTTGAACCGATGACGGAGTCATTAGTGATAATTGACATCACACCACTCTCTTTTTCACTCAGGCGTAGTTTATATTCTCACCATTTTTGGAGCTTGTGAAGAATAGGTAATACTGTATTTGTAGTTGTAAAAGTGATAAATTAGGTATAAATGATTATCCGCGTTCCCATCTTGTTTTAGTGCACCACTTTTACACATAATGCAGTTGCCGTAAAATAATTTGATACTGCGAAATTTTGGCACATCCATGTGAGCAAAAATATAGTACGCACTCACACATCAATTCAAAATGCAACCCTTAAATTTTTAAACCTTACAATGTATCACTTACTGTATTTTTTTCAACGGTATTTCAGCTACACCGAAAAAAATAATATGCTGTTTTAGCATCTAGGATGTTAAAAATGTGTCTGGTGATCCCAAGATGCTGCCTCTACTGCCCCCGCAGTTGAATTTGCATTCACAGGATGTAAAATTAACTGCGGGGGCAGTAAAGGCAGCATCTTGGGATCACCAGACACATTTTTGACATCCTAGATGCTAAAACAGCATATTATTTTTTTCGGTGCAAGTAAACAAGATTAATCGATCATTTACAAAAATTTATTTGGCGTCTTAGCCAATCTAATTCGTTTACGTATGCAATCGTATTCGATGCATCAAACAGTTGAGATTTTATCGATATCGATTGGTTCAACATGTAAACATAACCTCAAAAGTCAATTTAGAAATCTAAGGGCACGGGTTTTTTGTGATAGATTTTTGATTCGTTTGAGTATAAAATGGCTATGAAAAGCGAAATTGTTAGCAATTTTCTCATTTTCAGCTTTTCCAGCTTAAATCCTAAAATTTTTGTTTGAGGTTCTGTTCTATTGTTTTGAACCAAACGATACATCGAACCACTATCGAATTACGATCCGTTCGATATTTATTATCAGTCCTATACAATTGCACACTGTCTGTAAAATTGCAAAAACGCGAATATCAATGATGACAGACTTCCTATCATAGTTTACTTTTCAACTGAAAAAATATACTAAAATATTCTGACAAATTTCCGAAAATTTATTATCCGGGCAAAGAATATTCCGTAAAAATTTCAAGAACTTGTGGGACTTTGCGTTCAATGAATAGAATGGAAGCATAGATTCTGAACACCACCAACTAGATTAAAATTTTTGCACTCCCACAGTCGATAAAGGTATATCTTTTTTAAACTCTCGTCCAAGGTGTATATAACTATAATGGATCACTAGACAAGGTACGAATTTAAGCTTTCTGATACATCTTTTTTAATCAGAATTTCATGTAAAACACGATTCTTGCATCAAAAAATTACTGAAATCAACTCCTAACTAAGATATTAAAGTTTTAATTTTACATTGGTTACAGGAAATTTGCATTGCTCGGTCTAAAGACACTCCATACTCTACGTGAGTCAAATCACGCCTTACGACGGTTTCGGCAGGCTTCTCAATCGAGCACTGTTCCTTTCCTAACCTTTATCGTTCACAGTGTAAACAACTTGCTATAGCTGAGCCAAAGCATCATGATTGAGGCTCCTATATTTTCGTATTGCAGAGACTACCACGGTAACGTATAATGTGCGATTTGACTCACGCAGACAATTGAGTTCTCATGAGCGGGAGGTTTGAATTCACGTCAAGAAACACTAAATATCTGGGTCAGGGGTTAATTCAGTAGTTTACGTTGCGTGAATTGTGTTTTACGTGAAATTTTGGCTAGGATTCATGCATCAGAATGCTTGATTTTGTACCTCGTCTAGTGGTCCATTTGTTTCTAGCAATATCTATTTGTTTTGTCGTATATTCCGTAACGCACACTGTCCAAGCGCTTTCTTAAAACATTATCAGCAATACGTCTATGACCGAAGAAATCAAATCATGCGCACGTCAGTGGCGAGGCGTGAATTGCGATACATCGATTGTTATATCATTTAAACATATGGAAAAGGATCGATAAACAGGGTGTTCGCAGCGAACACCTTAATAATCGATTCTTAGCCGTAGGTTCAAATGGTATAACAATCGATATATCGCAATTCACGCCACGCTACTGGCGTACGTGTAGCAATATTGCCGGTCCTCCGTAGGAAAAGTGATTCTTTTTTATTGGGACGTTTGAGATCTCGTATTATTTACATAAATGAACGTAATTTTTAATTTAATTTTATCTAGGCAAAAAGTAAAATCAGGATTTTTTTCGAAAACAATCAACGAGGTGTCTATCGATGTATGATAAAGGGGCATGGATTGAAAATACGAGATGCCAGGTTATAATATCAACCTTAAATATCGAACTTTAAAATCATCAAATGAGCCCGTAGAAAAACTATTCTTCGGGAAGTGTGACAAAACATTGGTACATCTTTCTCAATCGTGTGACCACGGTGAAAAAAGTTAGACATCGGTATTTCTAACTGAATCAATCGGTGATTTCTTACGCTGGATTTGCATGAATTAAAGTACGGAAAAATTCACAGGCATTGCTTCATTGTACGACAATTGGACATATTTCTATCAAACGGAACTATGTGCATTATGACGTGAGCCCTGATATGCATATCGACGGTGAAACTACCAAACCACGTATCTCGGTTTGCGACGTCGCAGACTTCCTGTCATACTTTATTTTTTAAATGAAAAACTACTTAACGGCCAGTCTTGAAAATGTCTGTGATTTTTTCTCTTCGTGCGGAGAAAATTATGTGAAAATTTCAAGGAATAATATTGATTTGGTCTACTTTAAAAAAATAAAACGTGAGCGTAGATTTTTAAACACCGCAAACGAGATACGTGGTTTGGTAGTTTCACCGTCGATATGTTCTTATGGGTCTCAGGCTCATGTCGTAATGCACGTAGTTCCGTTTAATAGAAATACGCCCAATTTTACCGACGAAAATTCTTAGTGTTATAGTACATGTCTCCTTTTTGTCTTGTAATACGAGTAGATAAAATAACCCGCATTTTATGTTTTAAAGAATACACAAACTGATTGCGGTGGACGCACGGGTCGTGAGACATTATGTTGGAGTTTTTTGCCAACGTGCGCTAAAATTCAGCATAAAGCTGAAAATCTCAATACAGAGGGAAAAACGCATGAGCACAGTTTTCTCTCAAAGAAATATGCTGTTTGGTGCAACACTAGTTACGTCCATTTTCGGGCTGGTTTTCACGACCTCTCGAGCTTGGTAGCAGAAAATTCGGGAGGCTGCACTGCACTGATGATTGGCCCAACAAGGCCGAAACGCGTCTGCAGTTGCCTCCCTGAATGGACGTAATTAGTGTTGCACCAAACAGCATATCTCTTTGAGGGAAAACTGTGCTCATATGAGCTTTTTTCTTCTGCATTTAGATTTTCAGCTTCATGTTGAATTTTAAAGCACGTTGGCAAAAAAACTCCAACCTACTATTTTAAAGAATGCTGTTGTGTATCTCTTTAATTTACAGTTATCACTTCCATATAATCGAAAAGGTTTTGGTATGTTTTGAAAAATCTATTCGAGTATTTGCTTGTGAAATAGGCCTTTAAAGGTTGATATTAATGATGTCTCTCACGCAATAGGAGACGAAATAATTGACTGTGTACCTCGGCAGTTTCGAATGCCCAGTGGCAACTCTTACGAGCAAAATGTTTTTTTTTCATCCTTCAAATGTATGTGAAAATGATGATCGATGCTCAATGTGGCAGGCTGCCTTGCCTAGAATCATTATTTAAAATGAATTTTACGTTTTTATGGCAGCTTTCACCTTAAAAGTTTTTAAACCATCATGAGCGACACAGAAAAATAAATGGAGGGAATCATAAGTGGATCCAGACACTTCTAAATGGGATCCGGGGTGCTATCCCCAGAAAATTTTCGAAATTTTAAAGCATCTATTTGCAGTTTGAGTCAATTTTGTCACGAATAAGTTAGTTAGTACATTTTAAGACATTCAGCGTCACAGGCTATATTAACGTCTTCACAGAGAATCTTGAAAATGGGAGTATATACGAAAATTTAGTTACCAAATACATAGCACACTATACACATGTACAAGCGTCCTTTCGTTTGCTTTCCTCCGTTCCTTCCATCCCTTTCTCCTCCTTTTTTTGGACGATCGGGAGGGGGGGGGGTGCACGCCTCCTACATCCCCCCCCCTTGGATCTGCATATAGAATAGTGTAACCGATTTGCAAAAATCACCACTAGAGAAATGCCTGATTTTAATATTTGCCTAGGAAGTCATTATCCAAATGATAAGATTAACAGATGGGCTACGGACGTAGAGAAGTTATTAAAGTAGTTAATTTTCTTCATCTTCTGGCAAAGCTTGGTCACCAGGAGTGGAGAGGGGTCGACTTGCCGGTCTGTCCATCATTCCTTGGACAAGGTCCATTCGTGAATCTAGGGAGAATTGCTTCCCGGACATCAAGATACCTCGTATCCTTCGCCTAACAGCTGAAACCATCACAAATGGAAGATATGAAAAACCAAGTTTCCCCTCATTATGCACTAACAATCATTAAATGGTTTATTTTTTAATTAAGTGATTGTATGTATAAAATACTCCGAGTTTCATCTTGACCGATAGAAGGCACATTACTAGGTATGCTCTTCCCGACCCAATCGAGCAGAACTTTCTTCGACTCCCGCCGCTAGAGCTGTGGCGCGCAATTTTTTCAACAACTTCGCATTCTGATTACAAATGAACTGCATTTTTCAATTTGGAACTATAAATTCTGGCTCTTCTGGAAAAAACACTTATGAGCATAGGGAAACTAATGGCACATACGTTGGTTTTAAATCGGGCTACAATCTATAGGTCTAAATTTTGCAAAATGTAGTCCAAATATGACCGTCTGCTATTGATATAAACAAACAAATTCAGCGCAAGCACATTATTTAAGAATGAAACTCCATTTGCTTTTAGTTAGGGGGTTTATTTTTATCAACAGTAGACAATCATATTTTTTTTGCGGCTAAGACTGGAAAGTTTTTGAAATTCAAATTTCGCGCCACAGCTGTAGCGGTGGGATCCAAAATCCGAGTTTCGAGCTTGAACTAAAAGGAAATCTGCTTAAATTCAGAGGCTCTGCTCTCGATTCAAGCAAAAATCCGATTGAATTAAGGGTATTATTTCATGTCAAATTTTTTAACAGTCTGGACTTTGAATCCAATAAACTATTTTTTCCGGTGTGAACATCTCATGTGGGTTTTCATTGTTCTTTGCGTTTGAGTTTCAAGAAGTGTAAATGTGGTAAGATTTTAGAGTGTAAACAAAAATCCGGCTAAAAATTAAGTGTCCTTACCTGGACTATCAGGGACGTTGAGTCTGAGAACGGAAAAATTCTTGTTCCAATCGGGAGAAATCCCTTCGCCGTTATCAAATACCGCGGCATAACTTCCGTTTACGATTTTTGGGGACATGGGCGAGTTAGCTAACAATAAGCTTGAGCCAAAATGTTCGTTCTTCTGGCGGGTCTCTGAAAAATTAAATAAACAATTTACCTTTTCAGCTTTGTATCATCTTTAAATAGGATAGAATTAGGGTGACAAAGCATATCAATCGAATTCATGGCAAAGTAGCCAGCTTTCGAAGTTTTTCATTAGGGAGCGTTCATAGATTACGTAACGCTCTAGGGAAAGGAGGGGGTATGAGCCTCCGTTTAAAGGGAGAGGGGGGGCCTGTGCCACCACAGCGTAACCCTCTCCAATGGTAAAAAAGTCACAAAATCTTTCAAGTTTTCAATCATTTTTTTTTTTTTTTTTTTTTTAAATCAATTTTTATACTACTTTTTCTGTGATTACTTGAGATTCATCTTAGATAGATCGCCTATTTTCTGAATTTCTCATCCATTTTTGAATTTTTTTTTTTACCATTTCTTAGTAGTTTTCGCTTCTCTTCTCTATCCATTATTAATAACACAAACCAATAAAATGCATGTGTTATTCTTAATCATCGACGTTATTCGACCCACTAGTATTAAAAATAGTTTAAATTTTAAACAGATATACATTCAATTTTTTCAAAATTCAAAATTTTCTTTTCAAACTTAAACAGAAATTTAAATGAAGCAGGAATGACGGATGACAGTTTCGTACACAATTTGTTTTGAGACCAACGTAACCTTAAAAAAAAAGGAACAAAGAGGACAAAAATAAAAGGAGAGACAAGATTTTAGTCGAGAATCTGACATCTAGAGATGAAAATAAAGAAATTGGAAGGAATAGGTAACATAAGGAGTGTGCGAATTTTCCAAGAACAAGAAAGGTCACATTAAAGGCTCTCTGTGCTGCCTTTGAACTACTTTAAGAGCAAGAATATCGAAAAACTTTATTGTGAAAATCGTTGAAAAATGCATGTGTGTGCTACGTCAAAGTGAGAGAAAAAGTAAATGGAATAAAGCGTAAATAGTCAATTTTTCGGGTGCCATCTCCTACGATCTGTGTCAAAAATTAATGTTACTCAAACCATTAGCGTGCGTATGTGAAAACTATAAACTACCTGCCGATGGGCCAGTTGTGCTGTTTACAGTATAATGTTTTGATGGTTTAAGCATGTATTGTAGCAACAGGTAATAAAATCCGTTCAAAAGTTTTAACGTCTAAAATTGACGGAGATACTGTTAATTGAAAAATACGGGTTATGACGTCATCCACCGCGGCAGTATATACCGTGGTTTCTTCAACCTTTTTCCATCCGTATTTAACATCAAGGACCTAGGTCCTTGATGATACTTAACGATAATCGTTAAGTATATCACCGATTGATGAAACCAAGTTGGTGGGAGCCTTGAATGCACTACCACGGTGTAAAACGCCATACACCGTGATTTTCGGTGAGCGATATGTCCGTTCATATTGGACGTAGAAACTTGGCGTTAAGACAGATTTCATTATTTTTTGCTACTCTGTTAGGTTGAATCAGAAAACGATTCTGGGGTTAGCCGAACTTACCCCCAGAAAAAGTTTTTTGATGAGAAATGATCGATTCTTGAGGAGCTTTTTTCGGAAAAAAACATGTCCGTAAGTGAGTGCGGTAATTACAGTGTAAAGTGCGTCGATAATATTCTACAAGAAAGTGTGTTGCTACAGACGAAGGAGTGATCAACCTCAGATTCTGTGATTACCTAAACGCTACAGATGTCAATTGCCGAGTCTTAGCATCTGTTACTAGTTTTTTTTTTAAAAGTGGATTTTATCACGATGGCATTTTCCATGCATTTACTCGATATCTTTAAAATTCCATCTCGTCGATATGCCTGCAAATTAGACCAGAGGTATTCCGATTTAATTTTTAGAGACGCCTTTATGATCAGGTGGACTCTTGACGTGCCAAGTCAATGCGATGGTGGACGGAAACTTCAAGGTTACGTTGGAACTCCAAACCTCGATTGAAAAGACCCTAAAATCCACAAATAACTTAAGTTTTTGTCATGTTTTATAACGTATTACCACTTGTAATTTGCGATGTTTTCATGTTAAATTGTAATATTTTCACTTTAACCTCCTGCTGCCTCCTCTTCCTTTCTCTCCTAACTTTTTTTGTTTTCACCTTCTAATTTTAGTTCAGTATCTTACGTGGATGTTTGCTTCTGCATGGGTTTTATGATAACTCACAACCCTTCATCTATTCCTTTCCCTACCTTTCGTTTGTCTGCTTCACTTCATGGATCAAACTTTATTTTTAAACATGGGCGCTGTGGCTAGGGAACGAAAAATATTACTATTTTCGACCTTTACCAGTGTACAAAAGTAAACTGCGAGAGAAGTCAAAAAACATTGCAAAAATTCACCTATTTTTCATAGATATTATTACTGCCATGCTAAGGAAGAACGTCGTACGAGCCCTCAGACGTTGCCAAGTTTCCTCCGATAAGAATCGAGATTACCGGGGAAAATGGTGAAATTTGTCAAAAACACATGTTTTATCAAGGGAAATATGGCAACTCTCGGATGTTCATACGGCGTTCTTAATTTGCACGGCAGTATAGGTGCCGGATATTACGTCGTTCTCAAGATAAAGGACATGACTCCATCCTAAGGTTGCAAAATTGGCTCAAACAACTTAATATTTTACAAGAATAGACAGACATGTACAATTTTTGGCGAAAAACTGTCAGATTTTTCAGATCAGAAGAAAAATCAGTGAAATTTTTACTAAGAAATGCCCAAGATTTTCTTGGTAAAATGCAACTTGCGAGGAGAAATTTGGCAACATTGAAATGCAGCTACGTTCTTTTGTGAGGAGAACGATGATTAGTCACGGAAGCACCAATTTTTCGATCCAACTATCCATAAACACCAATTATCCATAAACACGACCATAAGATTTTTTGTTTAACCAGTAAACTAATGAAAACTCTAAAAATTAAAGTTACAAACCTTTCAATGGAACACGAGCTTTTGTGATGGTGAGCGCAGGCAAGTCCTCAGTGCTGGCTGAGAATTCGTCTAAAATTTCAGTTGCAGTGGTTCGAATCTCCGACCAGTCCCGAGCTATGTCAATGCTAGTTGTACGTTGTGACGTCACGGTAAATCTGATCACATATTTGCCTGGAAAATCAATGAATTTGAACCTTGAATTTGAATTGATTTTATGTTTTTCACATGAGAAAACGTACTCTTAATACAGTAAAATGTTGCAAAAATATGTTAAAATTTTTAAACTTCTAAATACAGTATTTACAAAATGAACGGAAAACAAGAGATTTTTCAACTTCTATACTCACCATAGGTCAGGTGGAGTCTGCTTTAGTATAATACTTGTTTTAAACTTATTTGACGAGGCTAAAATAGAATGCAATTTAGACTAAAGATAAGCAAGCTTGACTTGGATGATTAATAACTCTGGAGGTTGAAGAGCCGCAAAGAAGCTTGGTTTGAAATTATGCCAAACAGTCGCTGAGCTGAAAGAAAACGCAAGTGTCCTATTATGACGATACCTCCACCGATATTTTCGGTAATACTTTAGAAACGGGAGACAAATTTATTTTATTTAGCGTTAAAATTGATATCACTTATATTAAATGTTCTTAATATTTTTGTAATTGCTTACAGACGTCAAGAAAATATATGCAATGGTCCAGGCTACATGTTTTCCATCGCCTATTTTTCTTGTACCGCGTTGAAGTCTCCGCTATATGCTAGACAAATATTCATTTCTGAATGCATCAAGGGTGCTCTAAAATTATGTAACACATTCTCGGTTTTCTCTAAGGACGGGTTGCATTTCATAAAAAAATAAGAAAAAGTACCTTTAAGTGCGGCTGGAACAGCGTGCATCCTACCCCTGGAGTTGAGCCGCTTGAGAAGCTTTTCTGTGAGAATGTTTTCGCCTTTAAGGCGGAAAACAACCATACCTAAATGCCTTGCCGCTGGTATCTCAAACCTAGGGTCACTGCGCACCAACGCTTCAAATTCGTGAGCTAACCTCACCCCCTGAAATTAAAAAAATCAAATAAATTAATATAGCATTATTTACCTTGCTTTTGGTGATAAAACCTTCCTAAAACAAATTTAGTAAATATCCCTCAAAGTGTTTTCACCTGTAAGTTGAGACTAATAAAAAAGTTTCAACTGTGAAAAAGTGTCCCTGAACGTCTTAGCCACGTATAGATAATTTCAAGCACATACTTGATGAGCCAGCAATGAAATAAAATTAGGATCAGATTCTGTAAGATACTTGAGTCGATATTGTAGATAACTTCGTGTTGATGGATGATATGTGAGATACAAAATATCGTATAGTAACTTAGTTACAACAATACATTTCCAAAACTCCCCTGACACTATAATTTTGTTAAAGAAATGTCAATTCACACGTTTTTTCAAATTGTCTTTTTAGAAAAAGATTTACTTTTTTCGAAAATGAAGAACACTTCTAATCTTAAATCTACAAGCTATTCTCAGTTGTATCAATTACTTAGTACGGATTATCTTTACAAAAGTTATACTTGAAGGTACTTGAGGTAATTAAGGTACTTGAAGGTATAATAATGAAAGACAAATTACCTTTCGAATGTGTTCCTGAAGACCTTTGATTCCGTAATTTCTAATCACGAACCACAGCTTCAGAGCTCTAAACCTCTTGCTCAGTGGAATCTGCCAATGCTAAACGAAATATATAAATTGAATGAAGAGCATTCCAAATCAAATTGTCTTTTAAACTCTTTTCAAAATGAAGTCGATTACGTAGATGTAATGCTAATAAGCGTAATTTCTCGGCGTTCTTCTCAAACGAGTGAAAAACGTTCGGTTATAGGATAGAATTAGAGATTACAACGTGCGAGCAATGTAATGAAAATCTTCTCTGCTGGTTGAAAACTAAAATATTGATTACTCAAGTTTTCATATAATGAATATGACTGAGGGACATGCCCCACTAAAGATAACTAATAGTGCTGTTTCATCCATACGTTTTACATATTGTTCATATCTGTGAAAAAAAAAATGATTGAATTGTAAATCCTCGGATACGATTTGTGAACAATGACTGCGATGCAAATATCAAGTGTAGCGTAAGTAAAAGTCGCTAATTGGATATTTGGGAGCAATTTGTTAAACTGTATTCGAAAGGGGCTGAAATGAATGTGTGAAAGTTAGAGTAGTCATGTTAAGAATCAGAATAATCTAAAATATGATGTGGGTATAAATCCCAAAATAAAAATCCTAAAATTTTGACCCGAAAATAAAACTATTAATATTTTTTGATCCATCTTCATCAAAATTCAACGTATGTTCAAATCACAAGATACGTATATAAATAATTACAGAGGCACTTACCATGTAATCGATAGCTAGACCTGTGAAAAAACAGAAAAACATTTCACATGGTATTATTTGCTAAATGATTTTTAATGCTTTTTCTACTGTAGGAACTGCAGGAGGACAGAGAAAATCAAATCAAATATTTTAAATCTTCGTCTGCATTGTGCAAATCTTTCTTTCAATTCATGATTTTACTCAGGAAGATTCTCAAGTGAATGAAGCAATCCGAGTACTTTTGACAAAAGATATGCATCAATTACACCTACCAAAGAGATGAGTCGCTGTAATACAGGATGGAGTGACTCATTTTGTCAGGAGAAGTCGATTTTCAGCTCAATTTATCAAGCCAATGTAAAACTAGTTTTGAAGAATCCCACAATTTGAAATTTTGTGTTTTCAATACAAAACATGCAAAAATTACCTTTGAGTATTAAGATGAATTGCGTTTGATTCTTGTTGCTTCGCAGAGAGAGAAAATATTTTTTGGTCGTCTCAAAAACAATTAACATTTGACAACATTGAACGACGATGTTCCAAGTAAAATTTGCACCAAAAACTGCACATGATGGGTGTCTTCATCGTCATATTTTAGTTACTTTTTCCTTTTGTGAAATTTGTTAGAAAATCAATTCAGTTTTCTTATTTCAAATGATGCAAAAGTTAGCCGATTATTCTTGTTTTTAGTTTTTTTTTTAAACGAGAAAAGAAAAATGGCTCTTACCGGAATTTTCATGCTGCAAATATAAAGGCTCGACGTTAAATGTCCTGTGCAAAGATCCGCTATTCTTCACCCTGTAAATAAAAGTACCTCAAGTAGTAATCAGTGTATCAGTATGAAGATAATTAGGAAGGCTACAGCAAAACGTTTGCCCCTTTTTATACCTTTCGGTATTAAACCTCCCTCAGCAATACATATGACGTGAGCCCTGAATGCTCTCTACAAAAGTTGTTTTGCTCGTTTTCTGAAGGAACTAAAGCAAAATGAAGTAATAAATACATCAACTAAATTGATCAGATAAAATGAAGTGGGTATGAGAAGTTTTACCGGGAAAAATTTCAGATTATGTATTATTTTTTAAAGTGAACTATGTGGAAAATAGAATCCGCATTTACGCTTCTGGCGGTTTTTACGCTAGTGGTAGCTCTCAAATATTAGGATCTTCTATGATGAAAAAGCTGCCGTACTACGGAAAAACGCCGCACGAGCATGCCAAGTTTCCCCTAATAAAGCACTTATTTTGGAGGAAAGTTAAGCATACTTTTCTTTGAAATTCTCAGATATTTCAGATCAACTTCCGAACAAAATTGTCCGAAAAATCTGAAGAAAAAGATTTACAACATTCCCAATAAATTCATGTTTCATCAGAGAAAATTCGACAACGCCTGAAGGTTCATACGGCGTTTTCCTTGGCAAGGCTTTGTAGGCTCTTAATTTTTTTATGTAAATAGAGTGGGATTTTTCTTTCCTGGCAATTTGGAGGGAATTTTCTAAGAAATATCAACACATCACGGGGAAATAGATACATAGACGTGAACATTGTGATATTCTTTGTAAAGACATTAATAGCCTAGGATGCTGAATGTCTCTAAATAAATTAACCAACTAACTATGTAATTGTCTCATACCACATAGCCGTACAGTCGAAGTGCACCATCATCCATTTGCTTGGATTGAAAGCCAAAGAATGGGCATAGTTTATCCCACAGAGCCATTTTCGGAATTCGGGACATATGAAAGCAGTTCCTGCGTATGCCGCATCCACGTGAAGCCAGAGTTTCTCCCTCTCACCTGTATAAAGAAAAATTAAAATAAATAACAAAAGTAAAGCTCAGAAGCTTTTAAACATAAAAAAGGCATCATACATACTATTTTTTTGACAAAATATGACGAAAAAGATCAGTCGATTCGATGATGTAGATTTTGAAAGGGTTTTTATAGTGTGAGATTATAGTATGTTTTTGGTGACGTAAATGATCGATTATCGATTTTTCCCCTTTTGAAGCTATGATAAAGAATCCATTGTTAAGATGTTGGTTGCGAACACCTTGTATGACGATCCTTTTCCATATATGTTTAAATGGCAGATGAATCGATATATCGCAAAGCACGCGAATCCACTGTATTCTTTGTCTTTTATTTTATTGTCATCGTTGGTTTGACAAAATACAAAGGTGTACTCACAAATGGGTCCAAGCTCTTTCAGATTGTCAAATGCGCAAGCTCCTGTTGTCCCTAAAGTTGCGCAGACCTGAAACCGGAGAATACAGTTACCATAAAGGAGAGGAAGAAAAAACTCTATGATTTTGACAAACTTTAAGGTGTAATTTATTTTATCGACTATTCAATATATGTTGTATTCGTCTCCACATGGTGGGAATAAATGCAGAAAATAGATCGCATTTTCAGCTACGTTGCCTTCAGGAAAGCTTGCGTCATCCTTGGATTGACCGACTTCTCTCTCCCCGTCACCCACCATCATTCATCGTTAGACCTCCCGTCCCCTTCCTTGGGTGACGTAATTTATGAACGGCCCGAGAGATCTAATCATAAATAGACTTTCATGTGGAAAAATTACACGAAATTTTAGGGCGGACTCATCAAGAAAGTCTGAAATCCACTTTGAATCCGCAATCTGCATAGTTCGTGACACGCTTTTTCAAATTCAATGAAACGACCAGTGGCGTGGCGTGAATTGCGATGTATCGATTGTTATGCTATTTAAACCTATGGTAGAAAATCGATTATTAAGATGTTCGCTACAATCACCCTGTCTATCGATCCTCTTCCATGGGTTTAAACGGAATAAAAATCGATATATCACAATTCACATCACGCCACTGGAAACGACCACGAATACGACCCTAGAGTCCCTTTATACTGAGTGTAAAGACAATTCGAATCCATTTCTGATTGGCTCCCTTATTTTAGGCCTTCACCTGTCGCAAACGGGATTAGAGATTACATTTTCACCAATTGCGAAGATTATAAACAGGAATGGACCGGGGAATCGGGGGCACGGCAAGGAACAAATGGAATGAGAGAGGGAACGGAGACAAAAATTCGGGAATGGCTTGTCAAAGATTACAAAAAACGTCCGATTTGAGTAATCTTTATTCCCGTCTGTGACATCCATAAACAGCGTTGTCTCAACTCACTCTGTAAAGGGACTCTGAGGGACCCTTTGAATATGGCCCCAAGTCTTTCTTTTTTTCCCTTAAAAATCAGACAAATTCCTGAACTCCACGTTCTGCAGGCCGATGACGTCAAACCTCTCGGCGAATGGAGAGCTGTGTCATCCAAGAAAGTGGGGGCGACCACCCCCGTGCAGAGTCCTTCTTTCGTGCTTCTTCTTCTTTTCTTCTTCTTCTTTTCTCTCACTCGATCGGTTCCGGGGCAAAATAAGCAGGGATCTTAAGCGCGGGTGCTCAGCTGCCGCGCCGACTCATTGTAATTGCGTCCCGAGGGACGACCTCCAATCTAAATTCCATCCCGTAAAGAAGTCCCCGTCTTAAATGTTTGTTGCTTTCACCCAATTACCGCTCCGCCTCAGTTGCTCCGATTTACGTGGAATGGTCTCCTGCTCTGATGCGATATTGACGTAGGAGCAAAATGGCCTGTTCCACATTTACGGAGTCGCGTTCTGGTCTTGTGCGATCGAAACTCACAGGTTGATGAAATATGATGTGAGAGCCGTGCCGTGCTCAGTAAAAACGCCTTATGGGCATTCTACCATGCCAAGGAAGAACGCCGTATGAACATTCGAGAGTTGCCAAATTTTCTTAGATAAAATGTTTATTTTTGAAAAAAGTTATGAATATTTTTCCTTGACATTTTCAGGAACTTTAGGTAAAATTACGTACAAAATGATCTGAAAAATCGATCGGAAAATATTTATAAACGTAGCAAGTAATTCGTGTTTTATCAAAGGAAATTTGGCAGCGCCTGAAGGCTCATACGGCGTTTTCCCTGAGTATGGCAGCATTCAAATGCTACCCAATTTCCTCTCAGAAAATGTCTATTTTTGAAGAAAGTTATGAATATTTTTCCTTGAAATTTTCACACTTTTTAGATCAAGTTACGAACTAAATCATCTGAAAAATCAAAAGAGAAATATTCACGAATTATCCTGAAAATTCTTGACTTGTCAAAGGTAATTTTTTAAGTAATTTTTAACATTTTGTTGGTATTGAGTAGATCATGAGTGGTTTTTTTTTTAATAAGAAAAAACAAACAAATTCTTCATTGATTTTATCTATCGAATGTGTCTTTTTGTTTATTAAAGCTGGACTTGTAAGAGTGTAGAAAAAGTATATCGAGGAAAATGTTGTTCGACTTACGAAAAATGGTATCAGTCCTTTGTCACGATCCAGTTTTATGGCCTCGGTGAGTTTGTGACCTCTTAGAGAAAGATCCTCGTCGGACTCGAGGTAATGCATTTTGACCAATCCTATTAGACCTGCCTTTTCTATCGATGAGTGAGCCTGAAACATGAATTTTTACAAAAAAAAAAAAAAATAGTACAATTAATGAAAACATGGCATAATTTAGAACAAAAAATGCGAACGTGTAAAAGACAATTGGACCGCATTGAGCAGAAAGAAACTATGCAACATCAGCTATTGTCAAATTTAATTGGGCAATTTAATTTTTTACATGAAAAGTGTTGTGCGGACTTTAGTGTAAATGGATTGAATTTTGTACAAAGGGACCAGAAGAATTGCATTGATGCTAAGATTGTGCGTTTTCATCCTTTGCAATGAAATAACTGAAACTGTGATAAAATCTGAAATTTATATGGTAAATTTTGTCTGAAAGTTACAGTTCTTAGAATACAGTTTAAAATAGAAACTGTTAATGGATAATCAGGTTATTCTTCCAAGACAAAAGAAGTTTCACAATCTTAGCAACATTGCAATGCTCCTGGTTCCTTTTTACAAAATGCAATTCAAATGTCAGTGAATTATCGGCATGGTACGAAGCAAATTTCTTAAAATTTTCGAAGAAATCCGCACAAACGTACTCTGGTAAGAAATTAAATTGCCCAGTTGAATTTGGCAATAGTTGATGTGGCTTGGTTCCCTTCTGCCAAACGCGGTCCAATCAAAGTAAGCTCTTAAAATGAACCTTAAAATTAGCATCATGATCGGTGGATATGTTTTCTATTTTTAGGACTTATTGAGCAGCCCATATTAAAATGTACAGATTTTCTTTAGAATCAGACCGTCTTTTTTGCATCTGGGTAATTGGTAAGTGGGGACCTATACAAACTGAAGAAATTAACTTTGAATGGTAAAAATGGAAAAAGGATCGAGGAATTGTTGCTACCAGTATGTGCGCCTTCAAAACACCTGCCTTGAAACATACAGCATTTGCCGTAGCAACTATACCACCACGGCGGTCGCGATCTAGTCTATCTAAATAAATGAAGGGGTTCGTATTTGCTGCGTCAACACTTCATGAGTCACGCCTTATGCTCATGACTATGTCACTACCTCTCTCTCGCTTCCTCTCTCCCCTTATATTTTTGAGGAAAATTGCGTGCATTCAAAACCTCCTGATTTTATTCTTCCTGCTAGTTTAGTAGTACCTTGTCACATATTCAATTGAAAATGATTTAACATAACTGCTACCAATTTAGGGAATTAATATCGAGCACCTGATCCGAGCAGTAGGCGACAAGTCTACTGTTAATCTCTGCATCCTCTAAGTCGGGGTGGATCTCTTTGTAACGTGTAATTGCCTCGGTTCTTCCGGCTAAGAGACATACAAACGTGGCCTCGCTTGCAGTTGTCTGAAAAAGAGAGCGATTCTAGTTTAAGATTTCGATTAGGAGGACAAAGTATCACTCGTTTAAATATTCAGTATATTCCTAAGCATAGAAACTATCATATAATTGACTCCTAGAGGCTGAGTATAATTTCTCTTTTTTGTGAAATGAGGAAGAATGCTCACCTCAGACAAACAGACAATAAGTAGAGGAAATAGATTTTTGTTCACTGTTTCATCCTTGGAATTGGAATGTAAAGTTATACAAAGATTTAATAAACTTAATCAGACTACTGTTGGATTTATTATTCGTAGGTATGGAATGGATTCAATATATATTTTTTTCCTTTTTTTTTACATTTATATTACATCTATGTTTTTTCCTGCTTAGCATCTAGTCTACATGATATTCTTTAAAGTGATGTGCAGAGTCCTTCTTACTTTTACGTTTGGTAAATATTAAGTTAGGTGTTAGTAGATATTTAAAATGAGGAGAGGGTTTAAGCATTTCGCTGTTGGTTTGTCTTATATTTTTACTATTCTAATTTTCACTGAGGATTGCCTTTCTATTCTATTTTTTAAGTTTTTCGATTTTTCTTCAAATTCTTACCTGAATCACTCCGCCACCTTGACTGTCGCCGCGAAGATGTAGAAAATCATCCGGCAGCCCAACCATTTTACCCAACCAGTTCATGACTACAATTTCCAATTCTGTGCAAGCCGGGCTACTCGCCTGCAAAAAATCATTATGTTAACTTTTATTTGAATTACGGACACATTAAATCTTTTAAAAATAAGATATGTAAGGACTATAATTACTAATTGTGCGAAGCATCTCCTTACACTGAAAAAAAAGATTGGTAGAATTTACCATTCCTTCACGCTGTATTTCACATAGCGTCAATTCAGAGTCAATTCTGCCAGAAGATAGGTAAACGTTATTATATACTGGTACACATAACCATTCCTCTGGCAGAATCGACTTGAAGATGGGTAGACTTTACCATTCCTTCACGCTGTGTGAAATACAGCGTGAAGGAATGGTAAATTCTGCAAATTTTTTTTCAGTGTACGATGTTTATAACAAAACATTCTGCTGGAAAAACCAAGCTCAAACTAAAAAATACCACAAAATAACTCGCTTTGATGTGGCTATGAGAACATGGCGAAATAGTTTCCTGAGGAATAAGAATATTTTTCTCATAACTCTTTCTATATAGTGTAAACTGTGGAGTCTACGAATAATTTTCTTTCACTTTCATCTTTTTCATTTTAAAACATTAGGCCAGCCAAGAATTTAGCGTATTACTTCTTATAGGCAGTTGAAGTTGATGAAGAGCTGAGGAATCAATTAATGAACAATAATATTCGTTCCTTTAATGGTTGATAGCATGGACCATTGAGTTCACTCAGATGAGGTTCAAAAAGAAAACAACCGCTCCTTTAAAGACGCCTCCTTCAGTTTTTTTTTTTATTTTTATTTTTTTTACCTCTAATCTCCCCCTTCGAATCTCTCAAGTTTTGCAATGAAAACTAATAACACGATTTGTTCATCTTCTGTTCTTTACGTGCTTCGTATCGTCGGTCCTCTGACGAAAGAGCGTATCTATATTTCCGCGTGAGCCATGAAAAACATGGATTTATATGGAGATCAGGGCTGACGTGAAAATTGAGATACGCCCTTACGTCTGAGGAGCGACGGTATGAGAAGGGTTGAGAATCGTCTACTACGATCAACCCCCTCAAGTATATTCTCCTCCCTTCTTCAATCGATTTTAAGCATTTTTGTCAATTTGTTTACACAGAACATTTATTTCGTCACATTGGATCACCTTGGATTCAAAGGTTGCGTCATTTTAAAGTGGCGACGATGCAGTAGTATGTTCAGTATTCAAAACATGAGACTGTTATTTTCAGAAGAATTATCGAACAAAGAATTTTTTGGTGAACATTTCTTGAATTAACTCTACCTTGAAATAAAAATGTTGGTCATTTGAATCATAAATACAGTGATCCATATTGGTCTATCTATTCAGCCAATGCAATCAACCTTCAAATTAAACCAAATTACGGTTGAAGCCATGCATAAACCGAAAATACCGTCTCCAGAACCGAAAATGTGGTTACACGTACCAAGCAGTGCGGGCCGATATGCAGAACACAGTGATGTCATTTTTTGTGACTGAGATTTTTTCCTCAATGGATTATAATAAAAGTAAAATCCTCGAATCAATTTTATTTTACACCAAACATTTTTACACTTTGACACTGTAAACACTCCAAAAATGGCGAGATGTCCATACCACTGAAGTTTTAAATCAACTTACCCATGTGAATCCGAGACAGTTGATCGCGTCGGCTAACATGTCTCCGAGTAGCGATGGGTATGAATTCAACGCCGGAAAGTACGCGTGCATGTATGGAGATTGCCAATGAGTGACCTTCAGTTATAAAGTAATGGATGTTAGCAGGAGTAAGATAAATGAGGAGTTTGGAGAACAAGGCGCAAAAAACGATATTTAAACGATCAAATCATATCGCCTCATTTTTTTTTTATTTTTTTAACTTTGCTCGAATTTGGAGACTTGAGAACGTAATGTTGAATTAATTTTGAACTTATGGAGAAAATGTTGAGGCAAAGTTATGGAAAATTGGCTAATTCCGTGGGAAATTCGTATGACTTTGAACAGGGTCCGAAACCTCCCTTAAAATTAGTTATAAAGGTAACGTTAGTTGCTTCCTAAGATTTTTACTTAAAAGTGCTTAAAATTTGAAAAATTTTCCTGTATTATTTTTTTCTACAATAATTTGAACCGGAGTTATGATTTGTTGAAAATAGGTCAAATTTGACCTTTGACCTATCATAACTCGGTCAAAAATTAAAATATTGACCTGCAGTTTGCGCCAAAATTCTTAGTTTTTAATGCTGTTTCCAATTAGGCATCATAAGATAGGGGTTACCATTTGGGGAAAAAAAGTTACCCCCCCCCCCCCCCCCAAGATGGTCTCCTTTGAGATAGGAACATTCCCAAAGTTTCGTTTTTCTATCTCAAACGGTTCAAAAGTCAGAGGGCGGGGGGTACGGGCGATTGTACTCAAGGGAGTGTGAGGATATACATACCCCTGGCATGATGATTTTTTCAACATCTTTGAAAATGGTGTCCCAAGACTCTCCTGCAAGCGGGGCACAGTCGGGAATCATGCACCGCATGTAGCCGGGTTTCACATCCGGATAGACCCTGCGATCCCTGATATTTTCCAAATAGTCCGCGATGTAGTCCACCATTTCCTTGCCTGCGAGGAAAAAACAGACTTTGTGGTGTAGCAAAATTGCTGTTGAACTACCCGTGTGGCATAAAGCTCTAAATAATATTACAATTTTGAACATGTGCGAGTATTTCTTGAAACAGGAAAAACCACACTCATGCGCCTTGAGCTCTAGGTCTCTCAATTCTTTATTTAAGAAAATAGAGTTCAATAGAAATTGAAAAATAGAAGGTTTTAACATCAAATCATCACATAAAAAATAGGGAGTGAGATACTACCATTAAAGGTAATTTTATGAGCTATTCGGAGACCTGTAAGAGATTGATCAATGATTTTACGTTCGATGCGGTGTTTGGAAGGTTAGATTTGGTGGAGGGAAAAAATCTTCAAATTGTATTGTTAAGTGGACTGGAAATAGAGCTTAAGGTGATTCGATGGACGTCATATTTTGTGTCATAACGCGGCATGCGATATATTGCATCAATTGGTTCCATTTTTTCAGCTACTCGTCATTTTTCTCCAATTTTGAGATCGCAATTCTGTTGTCAGAAGACTAAAGCACTCACTTACCAATTTTAACAAAGAAATTCAACGTAATAAAGGCGTGTTTTTTTTAGAGAGAAAACATCGCATTCGATACTGATATCGAAACTGCACTCGAATGCGATATTTTCTCTTTAACAAAACTACGCCTTTATTACGTTTAATTTCTTTGTTAAAATTGGTAAGTGAGTGCTTTAGTCTTCTGACAACAGAATTGCGATCTCAAAATTGGAGAAAAATGACGAGTAGCTGAAAAAATGGAACCAATTGATGCAATATATCGCATGCCGCGTTATGACACAAAATATGACGTCCATCGAATCACCGTAAGACTTTTTTTGTGGATACATGAATTTTATAGTGATGAATAAAGCCAAAAATGCAGAGCTCCACTAGAATAATTCTTAAAAATGTCCTCAGCCCGTCAAGGGGTACGTGAATTTGCCCTTGTGCGTATGAGAAGCAAATCAATAATTGCATCCAAGTCTATACAACCACCAACTTGCAAACCTCAACGTTTGCGCTTCGAGTAGGATCGATTTATCGATTGTTCTCATTAGTTGGACAGCAATTCCTAGCACCCCGTTTCGCACTAATAATTATCACGCTTCAAAAGTCCACTTTCAATCATGCAGCTGTTTGCAAGGAAAACATTTGTCCATCACCTTGCCTTGCATTGTTCCATTGTAGCGGATTTGTACTTGACCCTCCAAGTTTTTTTGCCGCACAGTGGTGGGCATGTATGTATCACTTCGCCCACACCACGTGCTCACATGTTTTCAACTTTACTACATTAAACAAGAGAAATGGCGGCTTTGCTTCTTGCAATAAAAAGATTACTTGCAAATTTTAATCCTCTCTCTCAAAATTGTTTTAATAAATTCATTTTTTTAGGAAGTTCAAATTATATTAATGAATTTGTTTCGTAAATCTATTTCAAAATATGTTTAGTTTATCAAAGAAATGCTTTTGTAAATGTTTTGCAATCTTATTTTTAGAAAAACATTACACAAGAACTATTAAAATCTTCACGAACAAATACATTTAAGATATTTACAAAAATATTTATAGGAAAAAATTGAAAATATTTTGCCTGTTTTGTTTCTCAAAACAATTTAATGGGGGTAAACACGAGAATAATTTTAACAAAAATTTCCGATTTTAATATGTGCTCAGAATATATTTTCTTGTCGCGTGGATTTTCGATGACATTATTTTTGGTTTCTTTGTGAATGTAAGAAGTAGGTCGAATTTTTAGTGTCTTTTCTGCATTACCGAACATTGCTTTACGTGTTTTTACTTAAAAAATTAAACTGAATGATACTTTTTTTTAGACATGGCAGAAGAGAATGACACAAAATAGGCGCAGGGTAAGCAGGCTAAAACATCTTCAAATATTCGTGTGAGGTTTTGTTTACATACCTGGTATCTACATTTCATAATTTGAAGTTGCATCTCTGAAGTCTTCGCCATCTAATACTCTCGATTTGTTTAATCAAAGTTAATAGTTAATTAAATGTGTTCAATCTAAGTCAATAGTTGATTAACAGCTAAGTATATAGCTTTTAAAGATATTCTATACATCTAAAGTGTTTATTGTACTAATATTTTTTACAAATTAAAAAAAAAAAAATCCGATACTCTGTGTAAGAGTATTATTGCGTGTGCAAAATTTAACATTTGCTGTTGTTTCTCTCAAAAACAAGGTAGCTAACAGCAGCAAAGACAAACACTTTTGGCTTCCCATAACTATTACTGTACTTTTACCCTTTCCAGAGGGTGAACTTTCCTCGCTTTTATTTCTACTCGACTTCATCTACCAAATAAAACATAAGAGGAACCTAGCAATGGCAACGCCGTGCTCTCTGAATGAGGGCGAAAATTGATTCTCCAAATTGCGGGGAAAAAACGAGCTGAATACAAGTTTAATTGAACTTCCTACCGCGCTCAAAAGATCGTAGGTGAGGACGCAGCTGAAGAGAGGCTTTATTTTTCTAGATTTTAAGCTGTGTCAAGTGGCGGACATTCCGTGTTAGGGTGGCTACGACCACGGCCAAATTCACCTCTTACTTATCCTCAGCTCCGAAGTAATGGGCGCTCAGTGAGCTGAGACTTGTTGCAGCATCTCGAGTGACGGCGGAAATGAGTCTTGTATCCTGCGATTGATCGTTTTCGATAGTGCTTCGATGTATCGTTTGGTTCAAAACAATAGAACATAACCTCAAACAAAACTCTCAGGATTTCAGTCGGAAAAGCTAAAAATTAGAAAATTCTTAACTATTTCAACTTGCGATGCCATTTGGTACTCATAAGAATAAAAACTCTATCAGAAAAACTCCGTTTCCTCAGATTACTCGATTGAATTTTGAGGCTATGTTTACATGTTGAACCAATCGATATCGATACAATCTCACCTATTCGATGTATCGAAAACGATCTATTTCAGTCCCTTGCTAATCGTATATTCGATAATATTTTTGTGGTGACAAATAGTTCGGTCTCACCGGTAAGAATGCCTGGTCCAATTAACAATGCTGCATTATTATTTTATCAACTTCCAATACCTCCGCATAAGGAAGTTTTTGCACGAAAAATTGTTGTTTTGTGACAATAAGTTAAAGGGAGAAACAGACTACTTACCTCGCCGCCTGTACTCTTCACTGTCCATTCTGAAAAAAACAGAGATAACTTGTAAGTATGAATACAAGCAAAAGAGAAAAATTATTATCGGTTTATGCATTTATTTGCAAAAGCCTCAACATAGCATAGTCATTTATACCTTAGAAAAGAGAGATCAATAGAAATTTATAAAAATTAATAATACAAGAACTGAATTGATTACATTTGGAGATCAAGTTGTTGAAAAAACGGAGCGATTTGATGAAAAAACTTCGAAATTATGCTGTTGCGGTCAGATAGAGGAGAAAAAGTGTTTCCGATTTAGGACTTGAATAATCGTATGTACTTTCTGTTAGTGCGCGATTGATGCATAATAAGTGAAATTTCATTACCACAACATTTCCAAAAAATTCATTGATTCCACTTTCCGAAATAACTTTTTGTTCTACAGCTTTTCCTGATATACCATATTAAATATCCTTGATATTGTTGAAGATTACAGGCATACACGTTCTATAAAAATTAAAACTTCATACTTAGGATGTTTGTGGGTTCATTCAAAAGAATATCTTATAATTACTAACTGGTCGAGGTATATTAACCAGAATCAGCCTAACTACAAGCACATTCTTAATTTGCCTAACTTACTCTAAGGGTTTAAACTTTTAATAGAAAACAAAGCACTTCTCTGCCTCGAAATTTTAGTGGTATGTACTTTTTTATACTCTCGGAAAACTTCACAGAAACTTCCAAAGTTTCATGTTCCTTGGTTATCCTGCATAAAAATTGTACACATGGGTGGTAAATAGGCAAAGAGAAATGCAGCTAGACTGTTATTTATCAAAATTGTTCAATAGGACATTTATATCCTGAAAGGAATACAGGTATGTTTCCTTTTCTCAGCATTGTGCCTTAATATAGATCGAAGAATGAAAATAAAATACGAGATATACACAACAAATGGGTTTACAAGGCTACACATGGAGCAAATAAACACAATTGGGACGTTTCAGAGCAATTACATGCTCATTCTCAACTGGAAAGCTAAAATTTAAAAATTAAAACAAGAAAATGTGCATGCAATTGACAAGAAAGGAATCAGTGCAAAATCAATTAGCCCCAAACGTACTGGTTTTCTTATTTACTTTTTTCTTAGCTTTGTGAATCCCTTTATTGCGTATATATTGCATTGTATTCGCCGAAAAAAAGAATGCTGCTTTTACATTCCAGATGTAAAAGTGTGCGAAAACTCACAAAACGCCAAAACCACTACAGCGGTCAATTTAACAATGCTAAGATATACAACTGACTGCTTTGGCGGTTAATTCAGCGTTTTGTTAGTTGTCGCACACTTTTTTACATCTAGAATGTAAAATCAGTGTCCCTTTTTTTTCGGTGTTGTTATGAATTCGGGATATTGCGTTGTATCTCTCTTATGGATCGAAGTTGAATCAGTGAGTTCGAAAACACACCAACTCGGGTTTTTTTTCGATTTTCACTTTTTTACGGATTAGTGACACTTATGGATAGAAGCATCTGCACGCAAAAGGAAATTCCGAAATTGCAATCAGAAGTGCTCGAAACAGCGACGGGAAAAGGGAAAAATCGAAGTATTTCATTGGAAATACCAATGTTTGGCCATTTCAAGGGAAACGGGTGACCATCCGATTTTGCGGTTTTTCTTTTTTCGGTTCAGTGCACCTTGTACCAACAAGTTATATAAATATTCAGCGTTATTCAGGTCGGAAAATATAAATTTTTTAGGGCAATATATGAAAAATCAGTATCTGAAAGTCGGTGAGAACGAAAACACACCAACTCGGAAAATTTTAAACGCTTAATTCTCTGTCATCAAACATGGTATATCTGTCGCAGGCAAATAGTGAAATCAGGCATTTTGTCAAATGCCTAGGCAGATAGTCAAATTTTGACGGTCTTTACAGAATTTTGTGAATTTGTGGCGAAGAGCTCACGATTTTTCACTATTTTTGGAGAAATAACTCATCAAATCTACGAACTCTTTTTGTCTCTTCCTCTTCAATTGCTTCTCGTATTTTTAAATGTTGAAATTCCAAAAATTCTGTATTTTACGACATGCTGAAAATTTCACGATTAGTGTCTCCTCAGGAGCTAAAAATTGTTTAAAATAATATTGTGTGTGCAAATTTTTACTGAGAATTGTTTCTTGCAGGAGCAATGAATTATTTTGTCTGAAATTAGGAAAATAATCAGAACTTCAATCTAAGTTAGAATATTTGACTGTTTGCCTAGGCATTTGACAAAATGACTGATTTTACTATCTGCCTGTGACATATCGATTTCAACTTTGTGCTTTACAAAGTCTCTAAGCACTTGTCCTTTGACACCAAAAAGGTTTTTCTTAAACTAACTTCCTCGCCCGCTGCGCAATTTTCGGTGTTTCCTGAACAATTTTTTTTTTTCCGAGTTGGTGTGTTTTCGAACTCACTGACTCAGTTGAGGTTGAACTTTTGCACTTTTCATTAAATTTCCGACGATTTCCGCGACTTCCAGCGTAAATCAATGAGCGCCAAGTTATGAATCAAAATCGAGTGGGTCGGTTGCCACCCGCGTGGAATCGCGACAGAATGAAAGACGTCCGCCGTTACGGGGAGGGCGCCCTCATCCCAAGCGGGGCGGGGGGTGGCGGGGGAATCCTTCGGGGACCCACCAGTAGCCTTTTTACAGATTGCTTCATCTACTTCTTCGGTGAAAGCACCTGCGACTGTCTCGCCTTCCAAGACTATGTGTAATTATTTTGTTTTTAAGGCCAATTACACGGAGTGGCCTAAATGGGCACCCACCCCCCCCTCCCCGTTTGGCCGGAGTCTACCGTGTAAATGCCGAGGACAAACCTCTGGCTTGAATTGAAGCAACATGTTGAAATAAGAACATGATGTTCCTATCTTGAGGAAAAGTTGAGTTTGCCGAGTCAATTGACCAACTGCCGTGCTAAGCAAGAAAACTCCGTAAATCCATCAACACTGAAAAAAAAGTATGGTACTATTTACTATGAGTCACAGTGATACACAGTGATTTAGTGAAAATAACTAGAATTATAATATTATTCATCAGAGATCAAGTGATTCTTACTTTCTATAATATGGAATATGCAACCATAGAGTCTGGTGTTTATTACCATACTCGTATCACTGTGTCAGATTATGGTAAAATCTACCATATTTTTTTTCAGTGAAGCAATCTTCCCTCGTTCTTTGGAACTGAAAAAATAAGTTCTATGTTTCACCCATGCACCTCAAATTTTCAGGTTAAGTTTTTGATAGTATTTGCAAAATAATTATGTAAAAACATTGTCCCAAGGTATACAAGTATTTTTGCTATGATACAATTGATTCCAAACAAGTGTAAAATGACGTTTACGGCGTTTTTGCGTGTCACGGCAGAATAGATCGAGTTTAAAGAGACTTCACTTGGATCGCATTTAGCAAAAAGGAACCACCGGACTATAAACCTATGCTAAATAATCGAATCTTGTCGGAGCACCTAGCCTTTCCAAAAATCGATACATTTCCATAGGTTTAAACGGAGAATGGACAATGTTGCCAATCTCCTGGATCCACCAATGCTTGGATTTGAATAAAGATAAGGATTCCCTTTACTTTTGCAACCATCTAATTGAAAGCCACATTGTCTTAGGTCCAACAACGCCTCAAATATCCGGGTCATCAGGGCATCCAGCAAGTGGCGGAGTTTCGAGTGAAGTCTGAGCATTAAATGGACGTATTTCTGCCAAACGAAACTATGTTCATTAGACATGAGCCCTGAGACCCACGACAATATATACATAACAGGGCTCACGTCATAATACACATAGTTCCGTTTGGCAGAAGTCCGTCCGAATCGAAACACGGTCTGCGTTGGCACTCGCGCTTGCAGCCGTTAAAAAAGGGATATCATAGGTTAATCTTGGGCGACGAATGGAGGAGTGGGGACCTGCAAACATTTGAAGACAGAAGCCATAGAAGAATATGCTGAGTTTGACCCCTAATTTGTCTGCTGCGGGAATTAGTTAATTACTCAACGCTCATTACGTAACGCGCTACCGCCCGGGTCATTGGAGACTGCAGCCGCAAAGCCGCATTGCCGCGAATCCTCGCGCAGATAACTATTCCTGCACGAAGGTATTTTTTTGGCCTATCTCGAAATTGAAGGCGAAATAGAAATGTGACTGCAGGGAGAGAAGGGGCGTATCTTAATAAAAAAAAAAAAAACTCAAAATTGATTGATTGATGCCATAATACGGTTTGCCGTTCGGTCTTTTTAGGATGGGACGGAAGAAAATAGTTCTGTTTCAAATATCTTTGAAAAAGAGATACAAAGCAATGTCAGTAAATTGAGACTTGCCTTGCCTCACTTAATGAGTATGAATTTTGGCTAAACTTTGTCAGTGCAATCCGTGGGTTTCAAGTGTTTTCATTGATTTTCTGCTGCCAAACGGTGCTGTCTTTTAAAATTAATCACAATGACGAATTGGAAGAGGAAATGGACTGCATTTTGCAATTTGAAATTATAAATTCTTGCCCAGTTTAAAAACAACGTAAGTGCCATTAGTTTCCCTATGCACATAAGTGTTTTTTTAGATGAGCCAGAATTTATAGTTCCAAATTGCAAAATGCAGTCCAAATAATCCGACTTTGTTAAAAAAAATAATCGGTAATTCGTATGATAATCTTTTTTAAGTGTGGGCAACTTAGGAATATTGTGAAAAACTTGTCGCAGCGCCCCAGCCAAATTCACATATAATTTTAGAGAGTTCATGTGAGGGTAGTCCATGATGGCTATACCTTTCAGAGATTGACACCCATCTTACTAAAAATGGTTGATAAATGACATGTTATGCAATCGGTTTTGCAGACTGCACACGCCTTATTAACAAACTTTACTTTTCAACTGTTGAGGGAATACCACAAAGTCCTTAATTTAATGACACTAATCAGTGGTCAATTGACAGATGAAATGTTCCTATCAACAAAAAAAGTTTTAATTTCCAGAACAATGCTGTACTATGAGGAAAAGAAGAAACAGAATTTGCACGAATGGAGTGTGGATGCTGCCACAACTGTTTTTGCGCCTTCAATTTTCGAGCTAGGCAAGACAACATCCTCCAATCAGTAATGCTGCTTAGACAGCGAAAAGAGCCGTAAGTGTAATAATGAAGCTTTGAGAAAATGGGCTCACCAGCGTCTAAGCGGAAAATTGTATTGAAAGAAACGTTCTTTGTCAAATTGCCACCAAGACGAAAAGACTCTTAGAAATGGTTTGGATTATTAAAAATATACCAATTTTATTTCAATTATGTAAAAAGGGCATTATAAATTTTCATGTTGGGCTAGTGTTAGGCAAGATAGTCGTAAGAGCAATCTTCTGCATGATTTCGTGGTTGCGCTTTGGACAAGCAGCAAACGCATTTTCAGGTTAGAAATTGACAGAAAAGAACGGCATTTTAGGCAACTGGAGGTATTCTGCTCCTTACAGCTGTTCAGTCTAAAACTACGTCGCAGTTTTTGCGCATTTACGGTTTTCTTGGAAGTCTCGTAATATTGCTATTCTAGCTATTTTATCTAACATAATAGACGCATTTTTGAAGGAAACTCGATTTCGAAAATTTGACATTCACGGCTCTCTTCGCTATTACGGTAGAATAGTTATCTACTCGCGGAAATGTGAGCTGGTTCAGAATTTTCACTATCGGTATGTTTATCATGGTCAATATAAATAACAGTGACTAGGCATATGAATGAATGTACTATCAAGCGAGGAGTTGTGAAGAGCCAATTCGGGGTCTTGGGTTTATTTTAATGTTAAGTCAAAGAGATTTTAAGAAGAGGGGATTCAAGTTATCAACTAAAGAAAATGTTGATGTTGGATTCAATATATCGTAAATGTAACCAAGGTCGTGGGACATCAGAAAGGGCGATATTTTTCTAACTCGATCTGAATAAAATATAAAACGCTCAGAAGAGGTAGGATAAAAGAATACACCGTTTTTCTAATACGACGGTGAAAGTCGGCAATCACATAACTCGGTTTGCGACGTCGCAGACTTCCTGTCATACTTTATTTTTTAAAGGGAAAACTACTCAACGGTAATTCTTTAAAACTTCCGTGATTTTTCTTCTATGTGCGAGGGATATTCTGCAAAAACTTCAAGGAATAATGTCCATTTGTTCTCCTTTAAAAAAATAACATAGTTGCGGAGATTTTCAGACACCGCAAATGAGTTATGTGATTGCCGACTTGCACCGTCGATATAGCTGAATAAAATACACTATTTTCAATTGAGAGGCTTGGAATACAAAGCGCATAATTGCAGATTTTGAAAAAAGTTGAGATATGAATGATTTCAAATAAAAGTAGTCTAACTGCATATTCTGTGAAAATTCGCTCCCAAATTCCAATTTTTAAGCATTAAGATGTCAGTTTGAACTTCCTTTCCTCCATTAGAATCCCTGTGATTTCGAAACTCCGAACACGTATGTCTAGAAATAGTAAAAACTGCACTTATGGCCTTGTCCATCAAGCCCGGTTCACTTGTAATATTGGACATTTTTTTACTCCGGAGTTTATAAAATATATTTACAATGGTATGAGGAGATAATCTTTCCGAAATATACGAGACATCACTCCGCCTCTTGAAAATTACTGTTTCACCGTTAAAGTTAGTTAGTTAGTTAGGTATCTTATTTTAAGACATTCAGCATCCTTGGCTATTAACGTCTTTACGAAGAATTTGGAAGATGGGGGCATTTACAAAAATTCAGCTTTTTAAACTAAGGGAGGCAAGGCGTTTTTAACCGCTACAACATTCTACTATTCTAAACTTCTATAGTGTGGAATTGAAGGCGAAAAACTTTCCGGGAAAAACATGTCAGCTGAGCGCTCAAGTAGGTGCAACGCGAGTTCAAAATGGCATCCCTGAAATAGACCTCGATTAACTCCTCAAAACAGCTCAGTTGAACTTTGCACACTGACCTCATCGAGACGAATTTCCGCGAATTTTGCGTGAATTCTTTTCCTTGAATGCAAATTTTAAAACGCCACTTTCCCCCGCGTTTCGGAGGCATATTAGGCAATTGTGAGCGGAGGGCCCAAAAATGGTGCGCTTGGGTGGAGGTGTTAAAAACCCGTTAAAACGATTTCAATAAACAAGGCCCGCAGTAAATTCGGAACTCCCCCGAATGCCCTCGTAAACGCTCTTTATGCTATCCGCTACATTGCCTGATCTAGTCGTAAACTCTAAAGTGTAATTTGAATACGAGGATTCCCCCGCCCCGAAACGTCTTATTATCAATTGCCTTGATTTTGAGTTTTTACTTCCATGCTGCCTGATTCAAGCATTGCTTTTCGATGGCTGAAGTCGAAAACTGCGCTTCATCCATTTCAACGTTGCAAATGGGCCTTTCAATGGAGATGTTGCATGTGTGAGGAATTTGCGATTTGACTGTTGATTCTTGTGTAAAAGTTCGCGAGAAACACGATGGTGCCACTGGTTTTCTCTGATATCAACTCCCAAGCTCAAAAAAAGCTCTCAAGTTGAGGCAAAATGGAGGGGATATCCCACGCTACCCTGAGAGTCCACCTCTACATCAAGACAAACTCTCCATGCAAAGATAGGGAGCAAATACATTAGCAGGGTTGCCGTGTTTTCAGTTTTGGAGTCCCCCAAAAAAGTGGCAGCCCTGTCAATATATTTGCTCCCTATCTTTGCATGGAGAGTTTGTCTTGATGTAGACGTGGATTCTCAGGGTAGAGTGGGATATCCCCTCCATTTTGGCCTCAACTTGAGAGCTTATTTTGAGCTTGGAAGTCGATTTCAGAGAAAACCAGTGGCACCATCGTGTTTCTCGCGAAATTTTACTTAAGAATCAATAGTCACATCGCAAATTCCTCACACATGCAATATCTCCATTTTCACGCAACGCACTTTTTCCAATTTTTTGACCCTCCTTCCCCCTTGTAACGCACCCGTAACGCAGACCTACGCCCCCTTTTGAATTACGTAACGTTGGCCTGATCCCCCTTCCAATTTTCAACAAATCAAGAAAATGCTGAGAAAACGGCTTGATATAAATTTGGGTTTTTTTGGAGCTATTTTTCTGAAACACAACGGGAAGAAATCAATCAAGGTGTGAAAAGATTCATTTTGGAAGGGTCGGATTTTCAATTTGGGCACTTTTTTTTCAAAGTTTTATTTCCCCCGGCTCGGATTTATTACGTCACGCTGACCCCCGGGCTTGACCCCCCCCCCCCCCTTATAACGCTCCGTAACGCTGACTTAAACCGCCCCTCTCCCTCTACGTGCGTTCCGTAATAATTGAACAGCCCCTTATTTACTCTTTTTTGGCCTTGAAAATCCGAGATACGTGGTTTGGGGTCTCGACATCGAAATACTAATTTCACACAAGTTCTTTTTATGCTAGCACTGTCAGGTGACGTCAAGATCGCTTGTCGAAAGATAATGCTCAGCTATGCTTAGACGCTTTTCCAGGAAAAAAAATAACCTGGAAACCGGGTTTAAAATTAAATTTTCATCGGAGGAACTTCGCTCGGGTCTATTCTATAATAAATAAAATGAGGAGAAATTTATTCTCGTTATTAGATCATTTAAGTGTTTTCTGCTTTGCGGAGTACCCAAGCGTGGGTGTAGACGCATTTTTTTAAACTCATTTTTTAAGAACCGTCTCTATGAAGTCTGTGTGAGTCTCGGTCTCGCAATAACAGCGAATCAAGGACTCATTTCCTCGCCTTTTTTTGTCCGGTTAAAAACGTAACTGAGGGGCTTGGAGGACTAGGCGCAAAAGTGCAGTTTTTGCTATTTCGAGAAATACGTGTTAGAAGTTTCGAACTTACATGAATACACATGGTGGAAAGTTCAAAGTGCCTTTTTGATGCTTAAAAATTGAAATTTGGGGGCGAATTTTTCACGGAATATCGATCGAGACTAGTTTCAATTGAAATCGTTAATGTCTCAATTTTTTCAAAAACTGCACTTATGGCGCTCCGAGCCCCTTAATTATCATATATTTCGAAACGTTCTGGGTTTTTTTTTTTTATCTATCTTTTGTTTCGTTGTGCAGCCTTTCCACAGATTAAGCTGTTGATTCGTCTTTGTGAAGTGTGTTCCAGTTTGAGATTCTAGCAGAGAGTTGGATTGATACAGGAAGGAACCGAGTTTTGTGCTTTTAGAGAAAAATGAGTGAGGAATAGTTTTGAATTTGTCTAGCCACATTCTTTCTCCTTTTCAAAATTCAAAGTCAAGAAAAACCTTTTTAAAAGCAAAAATGGCGTTGAAAATATTTAACTGTGAATCTTACGGAGGTACAAATTTTGAGCCATTTTGGTTCGATCTGGATGGGACCGTGTTCATTTTTGTTCTCAACTCTGTCCATGTAAATCACCGTCTTCAATTCCCCAGTTTATTTAAGGCGCCTCCCTGAGAGTTTCTGCAGTTTTAGAGAAAACCAAAGCTCAAACCATGTCACTCATACTGTGCTAAAGATTACTTGGCACACCAATGTGATTACTTTTTGTTGATAAGCTCCTGAGAGAAGATTAACCCGTGCAATCGAGTGATATTTCGATGTATAATTTGGGTCGAAGATGTCATTTCTTTTTGACCAGATCTGCGCTATGTCAAAGTCATTAAAAATTTGGTACACTTTGATCTATCAATATTGTTAGTTCTTATTTTCTCTAAAAGCAATTCTGATTTGGTGTGATTTGTTTTAAGTTTCCTTCAGTCATCGTAAAAGTGTGTATAAAATTATTCGATGACATTTTTCAAGAGGCGATCTTTAAAGTTCAAAAGCTCGCCAGATTTTAAACCAAATATACTGTAGGAGGGCTTGTTCGGGGGAAGTAGGTTGATCCTAGAGATGACACAGGTCAAAATTGGCAAACATTTGGAGAAAAATTTTAGTTTACGGGCCGTTCATAAAATATGTTATGCACTCTCTCGGCATGTTTACCCCCCCCCCCCCCCCCATTTGTAACGCTTTTGTGACGTATGTTCCTATTCTCTGACGCGTAAAAACAAAATGGCGTGACATTCTCTTCGACCCTCCTTCTCCCCCCAGAGCTTTACGTATTTCAAAGACGGTCTCTTACATTATGATTCAGGGAGGTTTAAGGGAGCCCTCACAAAAGTATCATAATTAAAATAAAGTGTGACAAGAAGTCTGCAAAGTCGCATCCGAAGACACGTGGTTTCGCTTTTTAGCCGTAGATATGATTTGATGTGTGATTTAGGGAGAATTGAGGAGATCAGTTGCAAAACAGTATAGAAAGGATAATTTTTCCAAATCTCAAATAAAAGTCAGAGGCATAACTTTTGCAATGGATCCTCACGAGGGATGACAATTATTGGGATCACAAAGACGATTCGTAGTTTCCTGCACGAAAGAACGTAACTCCATTCGAAGGTTGAAAAATTGACTTGAAAAATTACATTTGTACGAAAATTAACCTACACAGTTTTTATTGAAAATTTGTCTGATTTTTGAATGAAATCAGAGGTAAAATTTGTGAAATTTTCAGTTAAAAATTCGGAAGATTCTCTTGGTAAAAATTTAATCCGCGCGGAGAAATTTGGGAACATCGAAGAAACGCAACTTCATACCAAGGTTAAAAAATTAACTGGAACGATTCAATTTTTTTGCGAAAATGAACCTGCACAATTCTTCTTGAAAATTTGTCTGATTTTTTAATGAGATCAGAGGAAAAATTTGTTGAACTTGCAGATAAAAATTCAAAAAAATTCTTATGGTAAAAAAGCAATCTGCACGGGTGAATTTGGCAACATCGAATTTTAGGTAACATTAATGTTGCGTTCTCTTCTGAGGAGAGCGACGAATTATCAATGAGGTTGTACACATTTTTCGCACAAAATCTGGGATTTTGACATTTCCGCACAAAAATCATGATCAACGTTTTCGCACTAAATATTTTCCGTGCAAGTTATACCTCACCACCCAGCGATCCCTCATGAGCAATAGGTTAGTAAAATGAGTCCCTCTGATTCTTCTAAATTTTTTTTGTGGGTGGATTATGAGAAACACGATTCAATTGGCTGCGCCGTGTTGTCAAATCCTGCCAAAGATAAAGTTTTGCAGACTGATTTTGTGCGGAAATATCAATCCAGGTTTTTGTGAAAAAATATAAAAATTGGAAATTTTGTGCGGATATGTCAACCCACCATCAATTCAACCCTAAACCCAGTGCTCCCATTTCCCGGAACTAGTACCGAGTTTCGGAACTTTTGACATTTTTCTGAATTTTTCCCGGAACTTTTGAAATTCCCGAGATGTTTCGGATCTTTTTGCATTTTCCGGAACTTTCTTCGAACTTTTAAAAAAATCTTAAAAGAATCCCGGAACAATTGACGGTCATGGAGTGTTGGAACAAAAAAGTTCCGAATCCCGGAACTTTTGACGGGCATAGAACTGCCGTGCTCAGCAAGAACGCCGTAAATCCATCTAAATTTCCCCGCGTTTTTTGGAACTTAACACTTAATAAAATAAAAACTGTTTTACTCATGTACCTCAAATTTTCACATTAAGTTCTTGATAGTATTTTGCGAAGGAATTCTGTAAAAACATTGTCCCAAGGTACGCAAGTGTGCCTGCTTTGATACATTGTTTCCAAAAAATTTAAAATGGCGTTTACGGCGTTTTTGCGTTGCACGGCAGAGAACACTGAAAAAAAATTCTCGGCGTTTTTACCAAGGTCCGTTGGTACCTTTACCATCTCACTTTTTTTTACCAATTCTTGGTAATTTTACCAAAACGGACTGGTAAGCTCACCTAAAAACCTGTATTTTTACTGTTTTTTTCAGGTAAGAATATCACTTTTATTGGTAATCAATTCACGGTAACTTCGCCATTTTATCTCGGTAATTCTACCACAGTCGATAAAAAATATTGGCGTTTTTACCAAGGTCCAGTAAAATTACCGAGAAAGTTCAATAATTTTACCGAGATTTCTCCGTAAAATTACCGATTCCATAAATGGTAATTTTACCAAGAAAAAACTGGGATCAAATAGAACCCTGAATTCTTGGTAATTTTACCCTTTTCTTAGTAAATACACCGAGATTTTTTTTTCAGTGAAGGAGACCACTGCCTAAATCTATTCGTGCAACGGCGGAAAAAATTGAAAAGCACAGAAGCGTTACTTACTTGTCGGTTCTCGGGGAAGGTGGCCGAAGAGCTGCTCGGCGGTGGAGGGCGACTTGCGGAGGGCGCGCGACGTCGGATGGTGAGGCCTGACCTGACAGCCAGTCCGCAGCGAACCCCGGACGCGCAGCCGACGCCGCCCGACCAATCGGATCCTCTCGCCGTCCCCGCTAATACTTAAATAATGAGGGCGGATTCATCTTCTTCCGCTTCTACTCCCAGCGCCACCAATTCCAGCTCATTAAGGCTTGCGGGGAGAAGCAGTGCGGAGGGGGGGGGGGGGGTTAAGAATCCCGAGTCTTGAATTCTGTCGTCGGTCGTCTTCGAGTATGAGGTATTGAGGGATCAAGCAACTATTGGTTACCGTATCGACGGAGCGTTCGACGGCCAGGGATAAGCGGACTGCGTTAAACAGAAAGGAACCAAGCCCTTTCAGCTAAAGTCAATTTTTTTTTTTTTTTTTTTTTTTTTTTTTTTTTTTTGGGGGGGGGGGGTGTCACACAAGGTGGTTTTATAATTTCCGAGGAGACACCCAGATCCGTAGAACATTTAGGGGAATGTAATTTTTTTTACATAAAAATGGTTGTGCAGATTGGTTACCGTATCGATGGAGCATTCTACGGCCTGGGATAAGCGGACCGCGTAAGACAGAAAGGAACCAAGCTACATCAGCTAATGTCAAATTTATTTATTATTATTATTTTTTTATTTTTTTTGTGCGTCATACTAGGTGGTTTCAAAATTTCCAATGAGACACCCAGATCCGTAGAAACATTTTGAGCAATGTAATTTTTTACATGAAAACGGTTGCGCAGATTTTTGTGCAAATCTCGGTGAATTTTCTGCGAAGACAAAGCAAATTCTTTAAAAATTTCAAAACTCTGCACAGACGATCTACTGTAACATATTAAATTGCTCGATTACATTTGGCAATAACTGATGCGGCTTGGTTACTTTCTGATAAACGCAGTCCAAATGGGCCTGTTTCAAACTTCAGCTAGAGCAAAGAGAAATGTTGATTCTTGTTGAAAGTGGCTGGAAAAGAACTATGAGCGCATCAAAAGTCTGGAATACATTCCTAACTTCACAATCTGCCTGAGAAATAATCATTATTTATATTGCTTCCCCGCTTCAATGCGAATGCGCACAAGTTAATATTTCGAATGAGGAGTTGTTTTATCCAACTCTCGCGAACTGGGATGCAACGCAATACGGTTATAGGACATTTCGTCAACGATTTTTTGTCCGCGCAATAATATACAGTTGAGAGTTTTGGTAAAAATGGGGGAGCGTCAATTCCATGAGACAAGATTCACTAAAACTCTCTACACCTCTTTGGTGTAACAAGACTTAATTATCTTTCAAGAAGTTCCCACCTTGTTATACCAGAACCGGATAAACCTCTATATTTGCCTCAGCTAAAGGCTCTTAGATTTTTCCTGTGTACGATAAGTATTTTGATTTATTTTGCGAGGAAAGATCTGTACTTTTGAGGATACTTGTCATTCTTAATACATTCAATTTCGTACGATACTGTGCAACACCTCTGTTGTAAAATAGTTGCTTTCAGGCGCCGCCGCACGGCAGGCGGGCGGCCAGCGCAAAACGCGCATTGGCGCCTGCAAACCTAAGTGGATACTTCAAGCATTGTGCAATACGTGAAGTATCCACTTAGGTTTGTAGACGCCAGTGAGCCTCTCGCGCTGGTAGCACGCCGCTCCGCTCTGTTAGGCTTTAATATTTGTACTCGCATAGTCAGCGTTTTTTAACTCATGATTTTGAAATGTTTGCACACTCTGCATTGATTTTAATAAAAATTCGATCACAAAAGAACATTTACCTTAGATTTCTAAATTGACTTTTGAGACTGTGTTTACATATTGAGCCAATCGATATCGACACGGTCTCACCTGTTTGGTGTATCGAATACGAACTTTGGGAAGAGTTTCACTTAATTTTCATTAACTTTGGCCTCGCGAAAACTGGAAGTATGTTTCGATTAGGACTTTGAGCCAGTTTACGGAATTAGGTGCACGAATCTTCTGTGCGAGGTCCTGAAAATGTTCACAATGAGAAGGAATCAGGACATGCGGTTAATGTCAAAAAATGACGCAGCCATGGTTGCGTCACTGGCGAGCTAATACGACGCAAGGGCGATATTGCAAGTTGGCAACGCTGTTTCTCCTCCATTTAAATCTATTAAAAATATCGATTTTACATACGGCCAGCTGCCATACCAAGAATCGATTGTTTTACATACATTTGAATGGAGGGCAAGCAGTGTTGCCACCTTTCATAACCCCTTTTGATCAGGGTCGGATTTAGGGGGTGGCCACATGGGCCGCGGCCCATAGTGGCAAATTTAGGGGGCGGAAAAAGATGTAATTTTTTCAAAAAAACGTAAGTGTCTAGAAAAAAATCTGATTAAGAGAAAAAATTACAAAAGAGAAAAGGCGAAAAAATCTCTCATTTCCTGAGAGTTAAAGTATAGTAATTTCTAATTTGTTCGTCTTTCGGTGATACAAGAGACAGCACCTTTCATTAGTCCAGTTGAGAGAGAAAACAAACACGCAATTTGGCCTGGAGTGGCGCGGCGCAGAGAGCAATGATGACGAGGACTTGAGATGGAAAGGAGAAGCCCTCGGCGCGCCGGTCAGCATGAAGCACATATTAGCGCCTACAAGACTTCATGAATACTTCCCGCATTGCGTAGTGCGTGTCTAACGTAGTGCGGTCAGCAGCGGTTGGCGTGAAATTCATAGTGCCTACAAGACTGCATGAATACTTCACACGTTGCATTAAAAACAGTGCGGTCAGCGCTAAACGCATAGCGCCTACAAGACTGTAGGGATACTTCACAAATTGCGCTTAACACAGTGTGGTTGGCTTGTTGACGGAAATGAAAATCATTCAACCACAATCATGTTTATTCTTTGATAATTTGTTTGTTCTTTTCTTATAAATGAAAGGCCTCGTCCACACAGAGATAGGTTTAGGGAACTTAATTTTCGCGCAAAGTTCCATGAACTTTCGCTAGTGTTGACAGGGCTTTCACTAAAAATATGCCCAACACGAGTAAATGCGTCTTATGTACCCCTCCTCCTCCGGCACGTTCACTTGATGGTTTGTATCGATGTTTCAAAACGAATGAGAAGGGGCGGCAAGTAGGTAAGGCAGGCCCTGCCCTTGATACGGCGGTATCGAAAATACTTACTTATCAGAGAAATCTAGAAAAACTATGTTAACTTGTAGAAAACTATGGAAAGATCTTCGTTATTCACATTCAACGCAAATTTTATGCACTAATCTATTTCATTTACTCAGAAGAATTTTTATTGCATGAGAATTGTCCATTCTCACAGCACAATAATTTAGAATCTCACGACGCGGAGCCATACGCTCGAAAAAAATGCATTTTTTTGGTACCAACAAGATCAATTTTGACTGAATTAGTGAACTAACAAAATAGAAAGTCAACCAGATTACTTTAAAAAAAAGGGTTAGAGAGCCCTTGTTTGAATATATTTCAAGATTTCTGGCATAGTTACATGAAATATGTACTTTTCGATGCCGAACTTTTAAATCAAATAGGAACTTATGATTCGACTCCTTTTTACCGGTGCCTTCAATATGTTCACAAAGAGATGGATGAGGATCAAGCATTAATAGACAAAAGTGAAATATTCTATAACCGTTTATTTACATCAATTAAAACAATCACTATAAAAATTTATCGAATTAATATACTGGAAATAGTAATCACAGAAAAAGACCGTAAAACACAAGATTAGGCGAGAAACATGTCTTGTGTCTTCTAACCACTATAAACGATAAAATAATTCGGCATTATTCGAATGAAAATTATTATTGCAGCTCTTTTTCCAACTCCGGGAAGGAGGGTAGTTTAATCAACGATACATTATTTGTTGAACGTCTATATTTGTTCATATGATAAACTTGGCAGTATATGGAAATGAAACACACTGCCCTTCCTCAATGGTTATCATATCACATTTGTTTCAATCATCTGGAGTTTCATTGGTCACTTTCAAAGGGCCCACCATCTTGAAACTATTTTTGACGCAAGCAAGTAAAACGCTCATCTCTCAATTGGATTGTATTTTGCAAAAAGAAACCAGGAGCATTGCAATGTTGCTGAAATTGCGCATCTTCTTTTGTCTTAGAAGAAAAACCTGATTATCCATTAGCAAATCATATTTTACTCGCTAAAAACTATAAATGTAAGACAACAATTATTATGTAAATTTCATATTTTTTCATGGTTTCAGTAATTTTATTGCAAAGGATGAAGTTGCACAATCTTAGCATTATTGCAATGCTTTAGGTTCCTTTTTGCAAAATGCAATCCAATTTTAAGTTAAATTGGAAATTTTCAGTTTCCCTGATTTTTAAATTTTCCCTCATTGTCAATATGAAGTTTTCAGCAATATTTCCGACTCCACTTGCAAAGTGCTGCTAGAACAAAGAAAGGAGCTAAATTATTATTCTTAAATTATTTGTCTAATGTAAGTGGTGCGAAATCGAAAAGAAAGACTGAGCATCGTTGCAGCGAGGAGGATGATTCGTTGCCTACCTCAAAAATTCCAGACGTATAATAGCTATGTTCATTACCTTCAGACCGCAATTAGTGTCAATAAACCACTATGCAGTTTAAGAAAATAAATATCCCATTCATTATCATTCTCAAAAATCCTTTCAAAAGAAGTGAAATACGTAGACGCAAAATTTGATGAAAATTTCCAAATTCAGCTCACGAATAAGGAAGAAACGTTTTTTTGTTTTTTGTTCTTTTAAACCTATCGCTCAAAAAAGAAACCAACGATCTGCAACATTTCATTACATGTTTTCTCTCCAACTTCTAAGCGAAACGGTATTCGCGCAAGGGGAAGCTCAGTTCTTGAACGAGGTTTTTACAAGTATGCTTCGGGTCGAGATTCAATGTCGATCGATCCATTGATAATTTTTGGAGTTTCGGATATCTCGTCAAAATTCTTAAACTTCATATCCAGCTGGAATATTCCAGGTATTTGTGGGGAAAACTTGATCAAGAACCACTTTGAAAATTCCAAAAGTATATGTACTAGTAAATCCCAAATCGTGGTGCGTTTTTTAAGGTGTAGGTTCATAGGTGTACTGTTCATCTGAATGGGTCTCCATGACATCCCCATGGCTTCCCATGATATGAGCCGCCAGACAAGTTATGAATTGAAGCACCACGCAACATGTTCTCTCTTCAAAATTTCACTGGGAAAAAGAATCACATAACGGTAAGTCTCTAAATCAACTCTTAAACAAGATCTAAGTGTTTACAATCACTTTGGTAAAATGACAAAAGTACGAATTTCGTTTCTCGTATAATTTAAACTTCCGTTCGATCTGTGTTGAAAATACTTGTTAATATCTTGTTAAAAGTTAATCTCCAAACGTCCCGTCATGTGAATCGTTTTATTGTAAAAATTTTCAAGAAAAAAACAAGTGATGACGCTAATATCTAATGTAGACCTTGTCCAGTGATCGATTCTCATAGGGACCCATCAGGGTCGTATGGGTTCACGAGGGGCCGTTTTGACGAGAGTACTTGCGGGCCGACTATTGAAATTGATAGACAAAGAGGTGTATAGACATAAAAGACAGGGAAAATTGAGTAACCCTATTGGTGGACGGGGATAGTTGCGATGGGCTAAACGTAAGACGATATGTAATAGACTAACTAACGGTAACTGACAATAGAGACCCTACAGTCCGTCATTTTCCCCCTCAGTCTGTAATAGATTATCCATTTGAAGAAAGTGCGGACTTGTCAAATTATGGTGCTTTTAGGGCCCAACAGAGCAGCCAATCTTCCATCACAAAAAGTGTCACTGCCAACTTCGGATTCCAATATCAGACCAAGATGGCCAAGAATATTCATTAATGAGCGTCTAGAACACTAAGAACAATAGTGCTTTACAAACGACAAGTCGTGATAATTGTAACATTAAATCACTCTTGATAATTTGAATTCATAGATTGGCTGCTGCTTTTGGCCCTGAAAGCTCAATGACCTAACCTTAAAATTACCGACTTCTACGTACTCTTCCTATACTACCACGTCGAGGAAAAACTTCGTATGAGTTATCATGCGTTTCCGAATTTCTTTTGAAAAATCACAAATTTTCCGGAAAATTTGTGAATATTTCTCTTTCGATTTCTCAGAGGATTTTGTTTATAATTTGATCTAAAAATTCTGAAAGTACCAAGAAAAAATATTCATAACTTCATTCAAAAATAAATATTTTTGAGAGGAAATTCGGCAACGTTCGAATTCGAATTTTGATACGGCGTTTTTACTTAGCACGTCAGTACATACTTTCTTCAGTCCTTAAGGACCACCCGTTTCAACCAGTAGATTCGCTCCATACTCCCTTTATCGCCTTTGTCTATCGCTTTATCTATCAATTTTAATAGCTTGCCTGCCGATCTAATGACTCATTCAACCATGAACGTGTGTCGATCCTTACACTGGAAAAAAAAAGTATCACAATCTCAACTGGACTGCATTATGCAATTTGGAACTTTAAATTATGGTTCATCTGAAAAAACACTTATGTGCATAGGGAAACTAATGGCACATACGTTGTTTTTAAACCGGGCCAGAATGTATAGTTCCAAATTGCAAAATGAAGTCCAACTATACCTCCAGCTGATTTCGGCGCCAGGCAGAAGAGTAGTTGCACTACCTAGAAATGCAAAGGCAACAGCTAGCGGTATAGTTAATTCAACCACACTTATGTCGACTACGAGGGCACCAGGTTGAGGCAGTGGCGAAGACAGATTGAATCGGAGGGGGGCAGTAGGTAATGCCGAGTAGGGGGTCTAGGTGGGGACGACCCCCCCCCCCCTTCCGAGCAAGGGGGTGGCGAGGTCTCCCTTGGAAAATTTTCAAAAAATTCAACCCCTCCCAAATTGAATTTTAAGCACTTTTAGCGTATTTGTGCATTATTCGAAAGTTAAATATTAACGGATGATGCCCCTTTTAGAGAAATTTCATTTTGGTATGTGGCCTATTAATTTCTGCGGTATTGAAAAACTTTTTTTTTTGGTAAACTTGGTTAAATAGCTCTGAAGATCTGGTTTGATATCATTTCAGTCATTTTATGGGAACACTTTTTTTCTCACCCTCTTCATCCACCTTTCCTCCTTTTGCCCTTCTTTCTTCCTCTTTTCTGACTCAAAGGGAGGGGGTATGCGACCGTGCCTCCCCCCCCCCCGGATCCGCCACTGGCGAGAGGTATGGTTGATCGAACCATGCCGACTTAACTATACAGGATTGTCGAAAATGAAATGCCCTGACATTTCCCTGATTTCTCTGACACATTTTAGTGAGATTCCCTGACTATTGAAGATGTGACGGATGGTCAAGAAGGCATAATTGAAAATAGTTTTCAGGCAAAATGTTTTGTTCGAAACCTCAAACCCATTCTAAGAAGCACATGAAGGTGATTAAACGAATTTTCCCTGACATTTTCGTAATTTTCCCTTATATATCCCGGATTTTCCCGACTTTTTAAAATTCCCTGACATCTCCGGTTTTCCTTGACTGTGGCAACCCTGACTACGAGGGCTGTCCCAAAAGAAACCGGACTTTTGTCATAGAAGGCGAACCTAGCGTTGTAATGAAGTTTTCTTGGGCTTGTTTGAAAGTTGATAAGCTACTGGAGATGCTGGTTTTTACGGAATGCAAAAATTCGTCTTAGTAAGGAAACTACACACTTTGGAATAAAGAAAAGTCAAACTCGAGTTGCGATTTTTATCTTTATTTCAAGAAAAATTAGATACAACTTAAAAAACCCAGTTTTTAAGTTATAAACTTCGGTGCTCTCTAATTCAAATGCTTAAAAATAAGGAAATTAACATTTTAAGCAGCTTATCAAGTCATCTCCTATCCCCTTCAAAATACTCGCCAGCTTTGTCAATGCATTTTTGCCACCGTTTCTTCAATTGGGAGAAACACTGTTGGAAATCCTTAGGTTTGAATGATCGCAATTCCTTAAGGTGAAACTGTCAATCGCGAATATTACAATGGTGTTCTAAGACGATTACGCAAAAATGTCCGCTGAAAAAGGCCTGAGCTTTGGAGAGAAAATTCCTGGTTTCTGCATCACGATAATGCACCTACCCATGCATCCCTCCAAATTGGCGAATTTCGTGCAAAGAATGCCATGAATGTCCTCCCTCATCCCCCTTATTCACCTAACCTGGCTCCGTGTGATTTTTCCTTATTTCCACGACATAAATCTACCTTGAAAGATCGACGTTTTCAAACCATTCCGGAAATTTAAGAGAATACCTTGAAGGAATTGCGATCATTCAAACCTGAGGATTTCCAACAGTGTTTCTCCCAATTGAAGAAACGGTGGCAAAAATGCATCGACAAAACTGGCGGGTATTTTGAAGGAGATAGGTGATGACTTAGTAAGCTGCTTGAAATATTAATTTCCTTACTTTTAAGCATTTGAATGAGAGCAACGAAGTTTTTAACTTAAATCCTAGGTATTTTTTTTAAGTTGTAGCTAAATTTTTCTTGAAATAAAGACAAAAATCGCAACTTGAGTTTGACTTTCCTTTATTCCAAAGCGTGTAGTTTCCTTACTAGGACGAATTTTTGCATTTTGTAAAAAACAGCATCTCCAGTAGCTTATCAGCTTTCAAACAAGCCCAAGAAAACTTCATTACGACGCTCGGTTCGCCTTCTATGACAAAAGTCCGGTTTCTTTTGGGACAGCCCTCGTATATACCTCTGGCTTGTGCAACTACCCTAATATCCGGCGCCAAAATCTGCTAGGAGTGCAGTGGGATTGTGATTTTTTTTCCGTGTAAACACACTCTAGCAGGGACCAACACAGCCGCGAAAAATATCCTCGACATGGTGGGCATGGGCAGCGAAACAGGGGGATGCGTCGCGATGGGGCTGGAGCGGCTGGGCGGGGGGTCGTTAACTGTCGGCGGGGGCGATGCGCTCGCTGCGGTAGAGGTAGAGGTACCAGTAGATGATGTTGATGATGAGGAAGCAGATGGGGAAGACGACCCGGGAGATGCGGTCGATCTTGGAGACGGAGTTGAAGCGCGGGGTGTGGCGCCGCTTCTTGTGCCGCGACTCGTGCCGCTCCAGGTTCCGCAGGCTCTGGTCGCTCGAGTTCCCGCGGTACCGGCTCGAGCTCGACGAGTAGACAGTCACCTCGTCCAGGCTCTTTTTTCGGGGTTGTGGCTTTAGTCCTGAAAGCAAACATCAAATCAATCAGTCAGATCGAAAACACACCAACTCGGTAACTCCAAAATGCTCAAGTTTCAGTTAAGACAGTTAATTGGATTGCATTTTGCAAAAAGGAACCACTAGCATTGCAATGATGCTAAGATTGTGCAACTTCATCCTTTGCAATTAAATTGCGGAAATTGTGAAAAACTATGAAATTTAGATGGTAATTTTTGTCTTAAATTTACAGTTTTTAGCGAGTAAAATAGAAACTATTAAGGGATAATCGGGTTTTTCCTCCAAGACAAAAGAAGTTGCACAATCTTAGCAACATTGCAATGCATTAAATCAGTGAGTTCGAAAACACACCAACTCGGGAAAAAACATTGTTTAGGAAACACCTAAAACTGCGTAGCGGGCGAAGAAGCAAGTTTAAGATAAACCTTTTAGGTGCCAAAGGACAAGTACTTAGAGACTTTGTAAAGTACCAAGTTGAAATCGATACACCGCGAGGGATGCGGGGGGGGGGGTCGAAGAATTGAAAAAAAGGTGACTCAAAATAATTTTTTTGGCTATCCTCCACCGAAAAACACAGGTCCCTTTGAAAATTTACAATATTTGTAAGTTGAGATTCACGAGCAAGAACAAGCAGCTCTTAGAATACAGAACGCCTTCAATTCTGATGGATACAAATTCTCGTACACAAGATAATAAAACGGTAGAGTATCCTGCCGTACTAAGGAAGAAAGCCGTACGAACATTCGAGAGTTGCCAAATTTTCGCGGATAAAACAAGTATTTTTGAAGAAATCTATGTTTATTTTTCCGTGACATTTTCAGATCCTTTAGAATTAATTGCGAACAAAATAGTCCGAATAATGGGCCTGTTGCAAAATTTTGCTAGAGCAAAACTAAGAGTTGTTCCTTGCAGATAATGCTTCAAAAATCACGATGAGCGCATCGGCAAAGTCTGAAATGCACTCATAACTTCACAATCTGCCCAAGAAATTTGCGGTTTTTTGAGCTTCCCGCTTCGAAAACGATACTACGGTACAGGTGAACATTTTGTTAGAGGAGTCGTTCCATTGGCGGCAATACTCATCATGGCCGACGCCAGTCCGCCGAAACACCTGTGATGGGACGAGATAACACCTGAACAGGATTATACCAGATAACAATCGGCGTGTTTACGTTTATATTTTCCTCGCCCGCCTTAATTGATCTTGAACTCTCCTTGAATTACTCGCGGAACTGCGCAAGCGTCGGCCATGATGAATATGGCCGACGATGGAGGGACTCATCTAACAAAATGTTCACCTGTGCGGTAGTATCGTTTTTGAAGCGGGAAGCTCAAAATAACGCAAATTTCTTACGCAGATTGTGAATTTATGAGTGCATTTCAGACTTTGCCGATGCGCTCATCGTGATTTTTGAGGCATCATCTATAGGAAACAACTCTTCATTCTGCTCTAGCAAAAGTTTGCAACAGGCCCATTGGAGGAAAAATATTTATAATTGCCCTAATAAATTTGTATTTTATCAGAGGAAATATGGCAACCCCTGGAGGTTCATACGGCATTTTTCCTTAACATGGCAGTATCGGTGTTGTTGTATTTTCCACTTCTTCGATGGAGTCTCGAAAGGAAGATATGCCGATATAAAGTTTCGAAACTTTCTACAAGCTTTCATTTTTCATATTCTTTCCTTTATTTTTTGAGAAACAAATATGTATACATAAGTTAAAAACAAATCCGAAAAAATGAGTAAGTTAGGCTGAAAAACATACAAAATGCCTGGAACGTTACATAGTTATCTCAACCGCAATTTATCAACCAGGCGATGAAAATAAAAAGTAAAAAATAAATAAACATGAAAACCCTCAGACCCCACTTGGTAAAGACAAGAAAAGAGATATTTTTCGACATAAACGGAGAAATTGAAGACTTGCGTTATGAAATTCCAATATTTGCTTTCATCGACTATGATATTGAAAAAAAAAAAAAAAAAAAACAGGAGTTCGAAATCAATTTTCACCGTTACCAAACGGAAGCTATTATCGGTCAAGAAAGATTTGATTTTTACAAACTTACTTCTCGAAGTCGAATAAGTGTGAATTTATCGAAGACTGACTTTACACGAAATGCTGTATAACATAGAGCGCTACCGAACGGAAAAATTCTGAACGCGGTAGCTGTAGAGGTTTTCCTTTCTTTCGTATACTTCTCGTCAGAGAGCGCCACTTAAATCTTGCTCGCGAAGTTCAAGTGTAGAAACGGCGCACGGTGGATCGAGCGAATAGAAGAGGTCGGAAAAGAAATTTTTTGCTAAAAATTCAAATTTTGATGTTTATTCCGTCACAAGATTAATGTCAAGGGGGGTTTCTGAAAGGAAATTTCACGAAAAATCAATGGAACTACTTTAAAACTTGTTTGATTCATATTTTTCAAAATATCAGCTTTCAAAGTTTCAAGATTTTGTCCAACTTCTAATGATTCGGTCCAGGGTGCGGCGTGGCTTTCGTTCAGTTGGCGTTTTGTTTGAAATTCAAAATCAAAACAATATACACTCCAATCAATGTTTGTTAGTGTTTTTTTCTGTTTTCTTGTTTGATGTGTTCTCAACTCAATTGTCGACGCCTCCTTGAAAGCTAAACGGTAGCATACCGATGATGAAATCGATGACAATTTCGAGAGTTTTGTCATATCTATCACTCTAAAGCCTTCAGTAATTTGGGCGTTATTCAGGAGAGAATCGTACTTAAGTGTACGATTCACACATTTTTTTAAAGTAATTCCGCATTGAACGCTGCAGCTAAGACACTGTTCACTGGAAAAAAAAACACATTGGATCTAGAGTCTCGACTCTTGAAAACTGTGACAAGAAAAAGGACTCTTGATTCAACCAGATTTAAGCTTAAATCGATAGGAAATCCGCTCAAATTAAGAGGCTTGGTTCTTGATTTATAAGCTTAAATCTGATTGAATCAAGAGTATTTTTTCTTGTCGATGTTTTTAAGAGCCTGGACTCTAGATCCACTGTGTTTTTTTTCCAGTGTCTGATTTCTTTAAATTCGGACGAAAGTAACAGCAAGATGCTTTGAAGCTTTATGTGAATTTCCGCTTGATCGTGTAGAATGGACTGACTCACAAAACCTCAACTAGAAATATTGATATTTAATTGTTGAAAAAATAGATGATTAGAGGAAATAAAAAAAAAAAAATCCCTTATGTAGAGAGGGATGTTAAATCCGTCCAACGAAGCTACTGGATGCACGAGTTTTTTTCTGTTTCATGTTGAGCAAAAACTATACAGAACGAAAAAGTTTATACGTACAGTGAATTTTTTATGAGAACTTTAATACACTAGAAAATAGTTTCCCGGTGAAAAGCCATTAGCGATGTATCTAAAAACACGTGTATCTTCATTACAGCGTTTATGAAATTTTGGTCGTTTTTGACTTCTTTCCACAAGTAAAAACTTAAATTTTCTCCACATTTTCTATGAGCGTTTCAGAATTACCGAAGACAATCAACAGAGAATCTCAAGAAAAACTGATGATCAAATTCCGTATTAAATATTGAACAACGATTTGCAATATCGCATTAAGGATTCGCATTCTCCAATTCCATACATTCTAGCCTTTGAAATGCGCAGAAAATGAGGAGCGTTATAATAGAGCTATACACTGCTGTTCCTTCCACTTGCGTGCTCCATTGATGCTTGAGTTTGATACCAATTAAAAATGCTGCACTGAACCTCTTTATAAGAATAACGACATATATGCAATTAAGAAATTTACCTAGTCAGGCGTTTTTATGAATGTATTGGCGCATTTGGTTTTTTATAAATAAACTACAATGTTCACCAATTTACTCACCACAACAGGCACTCTGAGTTGAGCCCGATTTGCTTAGACTTCTTATACTTGGCACGGCGCATTCAGATAATGGAATCACCTGTAAAGGCAAAAAGTGTTTTTAGAATTTTAAGATTACGTTATGAATAATTGTAAAAACAACATGCAGGTCTAATCAATCCATTGTATATACTTTACCCGTGTTATACCAATTAAATAAAAAAAGAAAAACCTGTAAAGTTAGAACAAAGGGACTAATATTATAAGAAAAAGTGACGGATTTTATTTATTAAAAAAATAAGTCAGCCCGAATTCTAATAGTGTGGAAGTGATTTTTGGTTACTGTGAATTTTGATACACTGAAAAATTACACACATCATAACTATAGAATTCTGTTATCAGACTTGACATTGACATTGGCATACGTGCGCATCGATTGAGTGATATTCTTTTCGAAACTCTCTTGAAAATTCAGCCACAATTAAAACAAATTTCAAAAAGTATAAAATACTAAAACATTGTGCTTTTAACCAGACGTGCAAGTGTACTACCAAGTAGGAAAAAAAAATCAAAGAAAAAATTACCTCAAAATATCTAGAGTCATAACTGCTGACTGAATAAGATGCACTTTGATAACAGGACTGCTGGTGACTTGAAGGCCTCTACAAAATAGAAAACCAAGAGGTTATCAAGATGAGTTTTGCAGTTTATGGAGAAAAAAATAGACAAGATGGGGGGGGGGAGGGGACAGACAAGGGTGAGAAAAAACATCATGTACGAATAATATCAGTCGTTATGACTGTTAAGGTGGTTGTTTTGTAGGATGCCTCTATAGTTTCTTAATGAATTGATAATCTCTTGATTTCCGGAAATTGGGGAACGTACATTAATTACGAGCTATGCAGAAAATTCATCAGCCCGTAACATACATTTTTTCAAAACATACAACTGCGGGTAACAAAGCCTTGTTCTTTTGCTTTGTAATTTTAGAAGAATCTTAGATAGAGTAAAATTTTTCCCTGGATTTTTTCCATTCACTTTCATCGGCGGCATTTATTTTCTCAGGAATTTTGTCTCATAAGAATCAGATTTTTTCCGAATGTTTTTTGTGTTTTTCCATTTTTATAGGTGTATTCCCTTATTTTTAAGATTGTTCTCTTCTTTCATTTTGCAGACATCTGAATTCATTTTGAAAGAGATGTCGATATTCAATCTCCTATTATTCTAGTCTTACTCCAATCTTCTGAAGTTGAACTTTGAAGAAATTCATTGGCGGATTCAGCAAACTGGCAACATAGTTTCTCTCCCAATAAATAAACGGAAATGTATCGATTCTTGACGAAGCCAGGTCCCTCAACAAGAATCGATTATTCAACACAGGTTTAAATGAAGGAAAGACAGTGTTGCCAAATTGCTGGATTCGCTTCTGAGATATTGCCTGTCATCCTTGATGTATGCTTGAGAAACGGTTCCAGACTTCAAACAATTTTTAAAGCACTTCCCATTTCCTTTTTATTTTTGCTTAGAATGCAACATCCTAGATCGATCAAATAACATACAACTGCATCTCATTGCATATTTTATTGAACGATGAATATTTATTGAAATACAATTTTGCGTGTCAATATAACAAGAAGAAGTTGATTTTTTTCCACGCAACTCAATCCACCAGTCAGTATTTTTTAATAAAGGCAATTTTTGTCTTTAATTTTTTGCGAATAATGTAAAATAAAACTATTTATGATCGATTTATTTAAATCAATACGCACAGTGGTTGGTGATTTTTGGTCGATGGATTTTGCGTCTTCTTCATCGGAACTTGACGAATCTGACATCATATCCTGGCCAAAGTAACATTCACCTGAGCCATATTTAGTGAAATAGTGTACAACAGCAAACTGGAACAAAATTCAAGAATAAGATAATTTGAAAATGGACTGCATATAACTGTCATGGAGTACAGAAAAATTGTCACCATGTGCAAAAAGAATACCCCAAGGACATTTGCCGATTATCTTAACCTACAAAAGTGCATTTAAATTCATCGTCTATCCAATAAGCTGGCACTTAGATTCTGTATCCCACGTCATACTTTTTTCTACGTGCACAACTTGTAACAATATCCGTACCAAAATTGGACCGCGTTATGCAGAGAGGAACCAAGCTACATCAGCTAATGCCAAATCCCATTAGGTAACTTCATTTTTCAAATGAAAGCGGTTGAGCGGATGTTTGTGCAAACAGTAGATATTCTGCATAGTACGAGGCAAATTCCTCAAAATTTTGAATAGAATCCCCACGAACCTTCTATTGTAAAAAATTAAATTGCACAGTCAAATGACAATAGTTGATGTGGGTTTGTTCCTTTCTGCTAAATGCGGTCCAATTGTAGACGAGGTGTGAATGGTCGAAGTCGCTAAGGCACGCCTATAAAATAAATACGTATATTCTACTGCTCTACCAGTCTTTTTTTTGCATGGCAGGTTACTCAACGATTTGGCAATTTTTGAAAGTTTGCAACAAACGCTCTCCTCGTTTAAGTGTACGTAAAACAATCGCTACTCATAGACGCAGGCTCAAGGAAAACGGATTATTTATGGTGGAATGAAGTACAAATTCAGCGTAGTCATTTTGTGAGAATCGCAATTTCCAAAGCACCGTTCATTAGTCATGAGTCAGATGATCAAGGACGATTCTGATGAATCAGCAACACTGTAAATACTCAGTTTTTAACTGTATTATAAAAAATTTATCCGAACGGAGGCACTTTGTCTCACCTAGAATCGATAAATATAGTTGTTACACGCATTCAACTTCACTGCTATTAACTTTCACACGGAAAAAATTAAATTTCTGATTTAACAATTCAATCGCTAAAAAAAGTGACTGCAACGTTCCAACGTAATTTTACAACAAAAAAATGCTACTTTAACCACTATTGTAAGCTAATTTAACCACGGGGGTGGTTAAAGTAGCATTTTTTGTTGTAAAATCTACATGGAAACATTGCAATCACTTTTTTAAGCAATTGAATTGTTAATTCAGCAGTTTAATTTTTTCCGTGCAAGAATGACTGCTGGGCAAAATTGGCTGTTTTCTAGGGAAAAACCCTCCTTTTACACCATAAAATTTAATTTGTGAGGGAAGTTAGCCGCGAAGACCTTGCTTCAAAATAATCGTGCATTACTACTACTACTACTTAAGTCCTGCTTGCGTGTCAGGCAGTGTCCAACGCGTATAGCAGCGAGGAGATTTGGATCCTATCGAAAAGTGTCTAGCCAAAAACTTGATGCGAGATTGAGGAACACCCCAACTTCAAAGACAACTTGGAGGATACGAATGTCAAACTTGACTTATCATATCGGGGTCCCTTATTTGTCTTTTATGGAACGGTTTATCCGGCAACCGAACTTGGATGTCAAATTTTGCGATGAAACGTTGGAAGGACCCGAGATCGGTGCGAGACTGGACAACAATGTGACTGTTGAAGTTTCGTTGACGGGCCCAAACGGAGGTATCGAAGTACGTGGCTGCCAACTGTAAACCCCTAAATTTCCGGTGACGTTACTGATGATTTTGAGTCAATGGAACACTAGACAAGCGAAATGGATCTGTTCTCTTTCCCATAGTCAGCATGTCTGTAATATTTTTTTACTGTATTTAAGAAATTCTATCATATGCTCTATAATAGGAAATCATAAGAATTACGCAGAGCTTCTCACTCCTTCATCCATTTCCCCTCCCCTCTACGTTTTTCCAACACAAAGTTCCGTGAATTTTTTTTAATTTAAAAAAAAAAGAACCATGCATCCACTAAAAAGCTGACCTGATATAAAAACGATACAATTATTCAAAACAGCACTCGGCGGAAAAAATCACGGTTCTTCTACGGTTACTACGGTAGTAGAACCGTGGGTTTTGATCATTGTAATGATGAGCACGGTTATATTTCCGTGTTCACCGTCATATTACTGTGAGCACAATAATGCTACCATGAGCATGATTGTGCCACTATGCTCATCAATAATCTTACCCAAGTTCACGGTTCTACCACCGTGAAATCCCGCGTGACATTACTATCAGGGTAGCAGTGGCGTGGCGTGCTTTTCGATCCATCGATGTTTCCTCATTTGAAGCTGTGGTAAATAATCGATTATTAAGGTGTTCACTGCGAACACCCTGTTTATCGATACTTTTTCATAAGTTTGAATAGCCGATCAATCGATATATCGCAAAGCACGCCACGTCACTGCAGGGTATAGCTGTAGAATAACCGTGTTTTTTCTCGGTGCAATTAAGTCATTGCCTCCATTTTATTTAAACCCATGTTAGGCATTAAAGGGGTGGTCGTTAAAACGCGTTTATAATTCCTAAAATGTTTGCGGTTTTCAATGAAAACCAACGAAATAATTTTTTTAGAGTTTTGTAGAGCATTTTGTGAAGCTCAAATGTTTACGTGCATTGCACTAGCTGGGTCGTTAGAAAATAACAAACCTCGGGTCAATTTGACCCATGTCAGTATCACCTAAAGGGATGGAAAAGAAGTTTTGCTCATGAGACTGACCTCTGATCCAACCAAACTTTTTCGGTTAAGTGTCGAAAGCTCTCAGCCATATGAACCACATTTTGGTAAACTGAACCGAAAAATTCGGTTTTTGTGACCAAAAATGTTGGTTACTTGAACCGCTAATTTCAGTGTTCAATATGTTGTCACCTTCCGGCCAAAGTATCAGACGCCCCATGTGACGTTTCAAAACCGCCACCCTTTTATTATTTACAGAGTAATGGGCCTGTTGCAAAGTTTTGCTAGAGCAGAATGAAGAGTTGTTTCCTACAGATAATGCCTCAAAAATCACGATGAGCGCATCGGCAAAGTCTGAAATGCACTCATAAATTCACAATCTGCGTAAGAAATTTGCGTTATTTTGAGCTTCCCGCTTCAAAAACGATACTACCGCACAGGTGAACATTTTGTTAGATGAGTCCCTCCATCGTCGGCCATATTCATCATGGCCGACGCTTGCGCAGTTCCGCGAGTAATTCAAGGAGAGTTCAAGGTCAATTAAGGCGGGCGAGAAAAATATAAACGTAAACACGCCGATTGTTATCTGGTATAATCCTGTTCAGGTGTTATCTCGTCCCATCATACATGTTTTGGCGGACTGGCGTCGGCCATGATGAGTATTGCCGCCAATGGAATGACTCCTCTAACAAAATGTTCACCTGTACCGTGGTATCGTTTTCGAAGCGGGAAGCTCAAAAAACCGCAAATTTCTTGGGCAGATTGTGAAGTTATGAGTGCATTTCAGACTTTGCCGATGCGCTCATCGTGATTTTTGAGGCATTATCTGTAAGAAACAACTCTTAGTTTTGCTCTAGCAAAAGTTTGCAACAGGCCCATTGAGAAGCTTTCCGGAAAAAGGGCAAATAGCAAAAAATCGCGTTTGAGAAAAATGCATTTGAAGTTTCCATCATTATTCTATGGCCACTGACTGTGACTTACGTTCGAAATCAGGAGTCCAAGCTGCGACGTAAGCTGTCATCAGTGACCGGAAAGTAATGATGAAACTAAAGATGATGCATTTTTCTCACACTAGATTTTTTGCTATGTGCCTTTTTTCCGGAAAGCTCCTCAGTTGTTGGTTGAATCTGTTTGAAAATTCACTGAACTTTATCGGCAGCACAAAGGAAATTCAGCGAAATTTTCGGACAGTTTTGTTTAAAAATTTCCGTGTAAAAAAGTAGAATGGTGGTGGAGATTTTTAAACGTCGCATGGCCCTTGTGATACACTGAAAAAAAATTCTCGGCGTTTTTACCTAGGTCCGTTGGTACCTTTACCATCTCACTTTTTTTTACAAATTATTGGTAATTTTACCAAGACAGACTGGTAAGCTTACCTAAAAACCGGTTTTTTTACTGTTTTTTCAGGTAAGAATACCACTTTTATTGGTAATCAATTCCCGGTAAGTTTGCCATTTTATCTCGGTAATTATACCACAGTCGATAAAAAATATTGGCGTTTTTACCAAGGTCCAGTAAAATTACCGAGAAAGTTCAATAATTTTACCGAGATTTCTCGGTAAAATTACCAATTCCATAAATGGTAATTTTACCAAGAAAAAACTGGGATCAAATAGAACCCTGAATTCCTGGTATTTTTACCCTTTCCTTAGAAAATACACAGAGATTTTCTTTTAAGTGTACTTTGGCTGGAAGGTGACGATATGAACCGAGTTTTTTTTCTCCGTGATATCCTCATTTTCCACAAGAACGTGGCATACTCGCATGAGTGTCACGAAGCCATTTTTCCGAAATCTATTGGAAGTCTTCCTGTTGCAGTGTCCGGTCGCGAACTTTCAGAGATCGAAACTTTTTATTGAGAAAACATCCAGCGCTTGTTTTCATTCAGCGTGGCTGGACACGCTGACTCGCACGAGCCTTCGTAATTTGCCGATAAGGAAGATTGAACTTGGCACCTCCAGTTATGGCGGCCAGTGTTTTGTAAACATTTCCGCGGCGATTCAAGACAAGTATAGAAGTTGACAAATTTTCGGGTGAAAAATCTGCGCGAACATTTGGCGAGGAAATGACTGATGCACGAAGAGTCTTCTGCCAGAAAGTCGTAAATAGAATTCGCGAGGAAGCTCGGCTGCATAGGATTATTTCAAAATTAAATTTAAAAAAGAGAGAAAGTTTTGCCTTTCCACGCATGTTTATTAAAAGTTCAGTGGATGTACATTTCGGACATCAAGTCCATCCTCAGCACTTAAACACAAAATTACAGAGTTAAAACACGGGTTTTCTTCTTTTCTTCTGATCTTCAATTGAAGAATTCACCAATTTTCATCATTATAAAAAAAAACCAGAATAATTTTATTTATATCAAAATAATTTATTTCCTCCCATTTTCATCTCTCATCTTTTTTCTCTTCTATTTTTTTTTCGACAGATTTTTATTTATTCACTTATTTTATAATTTGTACAAAATGAGTTTCTGACCGAAACTATGGTACACGTCATGGTATGGTAACATGATATGGTACATGATAACATGATTGCATGATTACATGGTACATGCTATGGTACAACGTATGGCACGGAAAAAAGGTACATCCTTATGCTGCCGTGCAACGCAAAAACCCCGTAAACGCCATTTTATATTTTTTGAAAACAATAATCACAGCAGGAAAACGTGTGTACCTTCGGACAATGTTTTTACAGAATTCTCCCGCAAATACTATCAAGAACTTAACCTGAAAATGTGAGGTGCATGGATAAAACAGTTTTTATTTTATGAAGTGTTAAGTTCCAAAAAACGAGGGAAAAGCTTGATGGATTTACGGCGTTCTTGCTTAGCACGGCAGTATGGTATTCCATCCAAGGTGGAAGCAACACTGGAAAAAAAGACCACATTGGATCTAGAGTCCAGACTCTTAAAAACATCTACATGAAGAAATACTCTTGATTTAATCAGATTTAAGCTTAAATCAAGAACCAAGCCTCTTAATTTGAGCGGATTTCCTTTTGATTTAAGCTTAAATCTGCTTGAATCAAGATCCTTTTTCTTGTCTTTGTCGGCCTCCTATGGTGTAGTGGTTGTAGCGCTTGCTCTATAATCGGGAGGTCCCGGGTTCGATTCCCGGCCAGGCGACCCGAGTTTGATGGTCTCAAACAATGGTTGCCTGGGGCTGGTTCAGTAGGGACGGAGGGGGGATGGGACTTAAAGCATGGGATTAGCCCTTGTGGGCTATTTGAAGTAGAAAAAAAAAAAAAAATGTTTTCAAGAGTCAGGACTCTAGATCCAATGTGTTTTTTTCCAGTGAAAGTGAAAATTTGATGAAAAGATGAAGTCAGAACGGTTGAATTTGCGCCACGTTAATTCGCACATCATTAGCAGGAGACATTTTCAGGAGCGCATTTTAAAAACCGTGTTCGACGGTGTAAAGACGGCTTTGGAGGGCCCGAGCCGACAATCTGCTCGCCGGTGAAAAATGACCTCGAATCCAGGGTCGCCGAGAGGCTAGCGTCGGCTTCCTGGCCGTAACGGCGACTTTATCACACCCGCGAAAAGGGTGGCAATTTACATGGAACTTAGGGGCCGAGATTGTCCCCTTTATCAACTGCGCGACTATTGAAAAACGAACAAGAGACGATCGAACCGGGGGACATATGGTGCCCGCGAGCTCAAACTTTTTGCGCCCATAAAAAGGGGATTTTGCGCTCCGGCCCCAGCGATATATCGATTCACACCATTGGAATCTACGAAAAAGGATCGATAAACAAGGCGTATGCAACGAACACCTCAAAAATCGATTCTTTGGCACAGCTTCAAATAGGGAAATATCGATGATCGATCATTCACGCCTCGCCCTGACCCTTGTGCCCCTTGATAACTTTACTCCGCAAATGGAACGTATTTGTCATACGAGGCCTCGAACGGGGAAACGACGGATTTGCTATGTGATTTATATGGGACATACGTTGTTTTGTTGTGGGGCTTCATATTCGTTCTCCCAGCCGGATCCGGGTCTGTTAAACTTACGCAAATTCGAGCACAAAGGAGACTCTCTTACGGGGCTCCGTATCTTTTCAGGTCATTGTTGCCGGATGGTTCTGAAAAAATTTGGACTTTCCCCCAATTAATGTATGTGAAATATACACATTTAATCGCACAATCTGGCAACTATTTTTCAGTTAGAGCGGGTGTGTATCAAAGGAAGGGAATATGCACCGCAAAAAAGGGGAGGAAAATAAATCGCGCATGCATAACCACTGTTGGGTGGAAAAAATAAAATACTTTGTGTAAAGGAAGAACGATTTCTCCCGAACTGGGTTCGATCTGAACATAAGGAGGCTAATTTACCTTAATATTACCAAGGAAAAACAGGAAAAAACGTGGCCCGAATTATATGTAACAAGGTGGTTTTTTTTTATTAAATTTTCCCAAGAAAACTAGCTGAAATTTTCTCTTGGAATGGAGATGTTGCATGTGTGAGGAATTTGCGATTTGGCTGTTGATTCGTAGCTAAAAGTTCGCGAGAAACACGATGGTGCAACTGGTTTTATCTGAAATCAACTCCCAAGCTCAAAAAAAGCTCTCCAGTTGAGGCCAAAATGGAGGGGATATCCCACCCTACCCTGAGATGGGGAGCAAATACATTGACAGGGCTGCCACTTTATTTGGGGATTCCACAACTGAAAACACGGCATCACTGCTAATGTATTTGCTCTGTATCTTTGCATGGGGAGTTTGTCTTGATATACAGGTGAACTCTCAGGGTAGCGTGGGATATACCCTCCATTTTGGCCTCAACTTGAGAGATTTTTTCGAGCTTGGGAGTTGATTTCAGAGAAAACCAGTGGCACCATCGTGTTTCTCGCGAAACTTTTGCGTTAGAATCAACAGTCAAATCGCAAATCCCTCACCTATGCAACATCTTCATCGCTACCCGTTGACTAGGGTTATTTTGCATTTCATTTCCCTTATCAACCAAACTCTTGTGTTGAAACGTCTCCGCGTGGGGCGCACCGCGTGGTGTTCAGGGGCCCGTCCGCAATAACTCCTCGAGAAAAGCATTCCTCATCGCGCCGCGCGAGCTGCGATCCGTAAGTCATCGCTCGAAGGTCAATCGGAGAGCGGATTACAAAACAATGCAAGTGCAAGACTCGTAACCCATGGTTCAAAACCAACCAAGAGGCCATATCATCTCTCCTCTGACGTAAAGGCGTGTCTCAATTGCCACGTGAGCCTTGTTGTACATAAAATACCATTCTTTTCGGGGCTCATGCGGGAATAGAGATATGCTCTTACGTCAGAGGAGCAACGATACATCCCCTCGAGTTCAGCACTTACGTCGTTGTTGCGGACGATCCTTGAATCCGACTAGGTGCTTGAGGAATTTCATTCTGCCTGTTCATTGAACCGTGCGGGACGCAACGAGATCGACCGGGCATTATCATGGTTATCTAGATTGTAACAATGCGCCCGAATTCGCGATCCCCGGGAGCCGCCTCCTTCACCTCCTGGATTGTGAATCGTCGCCAGAACATTTCAATTAAACTTCGTAATTGATTCGGACAATATTTGAGGGGCAATCTCGACTTTGATGCTCGAAGGAGAGGTCTCGGTGGTTGCGCCTCCATAGTCTTCTTCTTCCTTGGAATACAGCCGTGCTAAGATGCCGTGCTGAGGAAGAACGCCGTATGAGCCTTCAGGCGTTGCCAAATTTCCTTCGTTAAAATGTTTATTTTTGAGGAAAGTGATGAATATTTTCCCTTCAAATTTTCAGAATCTTAAGGTGAAATTATGAGCAAAATTACCTGAAAAATTGGGAGGAAAATGTTCATACGTTTACCAGGAAATTCGCGTTTTATCAAAGAAAATTTGGCAACGCCTGAAGGTTTATACGGCGTTTTTCCTTAGCACGGCAGTATGGGTAGCCATTTCTTAGGCCAAATTTCCTCTGGCAAATCACTAATTTTCAGGAAAATTGTTGAATACTTTTCTGCCTATTTCTCAGATACTTTATTAATTTGTAATTTGATCCGAAGTGTTTGAAAATTGCAAGGAAAAATATTGATAATTTACGGAAAAAATAAACATTTTATCCAAGGAAATTTGGTAACTCTCGAATGTTCATACGGCGTTCTTTCTTAGCACGGTAGTAAGGAAGAACCAATACCACCTACCCATACCTTTCACCGCCCAAAATAAGCAAGGAGGTTAGGTATCCTCGGTAAAAATAACGGATATTCTTCCAATGTTAAGACGCAAGTAATTCTTTTGGAAATACTCGCTTTGTGCAGAGTTAAGTGTTTATTATAGTCATGAATTATTTTAAATGAGACTATAGTGGGAAATTTAAGTAAATCAAGCATCCAAATCATAATTAATGTCAGACTTTCTCACCTGGGCCAGCTTTCAGTTAAGGGAAGTTTCATTTTTCTTTTACGCAATTTTTATGCTTTTAAGTCCTTCACTTTCAAGTGCGCGTTTGAAATTAAAATTCGAGAATCGTGCTCTACATGAAATTCTGGTTAAGAAACATGCATCAGAATGCTTAAATTTGTGCCTTGTCTAGTGGTCCATTTCAATGATCAGCCTACTGAGTATGATAGCTAGCTTTGTCAATCCCATTGCGTAGTAATGTTTCCGAAATGTTTAACATTACTTTTATCACTTTTCAGCTGCCGATTGTTCTCGATTAGTGACATCGACAGTCGCAATGTTTTACATTTTGATTTTTATAAATGCACATTTTAATCGTTTGCAATTTTCTATTTTTTTTTTAAGTCAAGTATTATACCGCACTTGTACATCACCAGGAAACAATTCCGTTTTTCGGCTGAATTTGACAGTGCCAAATGTTTCCAAAATAGTATTGATAGATCACTTCATACAAGATTAAAAAAAGCCCATCGCTCTGAGTAAAACTTTCGAACACAAATCAATTTTGGAATCATGAAATTGCTCCAACAGGATGGATTCCACGCATTTTACCCTTTCCTAGTAATGGAAAATCCTACCTGGATTCACATTCTAAATGACGTCAAATGTGTAAAAAATCTCGTTAGTCAGTCACATCGCGTTCTCAGTAACGTATCTGTAAAAAAAGGATCTGAAAGGTGATCAGTCCTTCGTTCCACCAGAAAAAACTAAATTACCCATAGTACAGTGACTTCAAAGGTTAGGCACTTCCTGTCATTGAGATGACAATTAGAAATGACGAACTGAAGTGAACCGGGGTAGAAACTCCAGTGCTTTAGTGAGGATGGATACTTGTTATCAGAAAAAGTGAATTAGAACAAAACATAAATATGTATTCTGATGCTGCCTACGTTTTTTCTCCAACAGGAGTAGTTTGACGGCAACTTAGGAAGCACATAGGTCACTTATGATGCGTATTCGGGCATATGTGTAGAGTAAAAATATCATACGTAGGGTGTCCCAAAAGTACTGGGACTGGTTCTGTAACTTCAAAAGTAAGATAGACAAGTTGGTTTTTGCAATCGCTAGCGATAGCAATATTCGTCATGGGAACTTTTGCTTCTGGGATATGAAAATGTTAAGGTACAGTTCGTTTGTAGTATCTTCAGGATTGAAGGGGCTATGTAATTTTGTGTCGACATCTCTTTTTTAACATTTTTAATTTTTTTTCTTTGCATACAAGAAAGCTGTTATATTTACCAATTATTCATTTTCGTTGGATTATGTATGGTTTTCGGAAGTTAACGCATTTAACTTTCAGTTTCGTTTTTTCGGCGTAAAGTATGATATTTTTACTCTACTCATATGCCCGAATACGCATCATAAGTGACCTATGTGCTTCCTAAGTTGCCATTTTTTTCATCAAATAGATGTAACTGAAATGTTAGATGTGTACTACCTATACTACTTTCATGTCATTGCTTTATTTATTTATTTATTTATTTATTTATTTACTTTTTGCGTAGGTATAAATTGTTATTTTTTTCTGAATTTTGGAGAAAATATTGCTTTAAGAACGTGGAATGTAAATTAATTTTATTGAAAAAAGAAAATACCATCATTAATTTGGGCGAACAGAGAAAATGTACATCAATATTTGGGTCAACATCTCCCTGATTATATAACGGATGAATATATTAGTATTTCTGTATCAAAAAACTTAGCTTTTGTCTTCAGAGATACAATGATTCTAGTCCCAGTCAATTTGTTGTATTGAAAAAACAAAAAAACAAAAAATAAATATAAAAAAAAAAAACAACTGAAATGTTAGACATACTATTTTCATGTCTTTCTATTTGTATCAATAGGTACTTTTTGCTTAACTTACGAACGTTGAATGCAAATTAACTTTATTGGAAAAAGAAAATAACGTCATTAATTTGGGGAAACATGTGGCTGATTATATGAAGGAGGTATATTCCAGTATTTTTGTTTAACATATTAACTCACGAGAAAATGTTCGTACATTTATCATCTAGTATTAATTATTTTTTGATGATTGGTCTAAAACATTCAATACAACCATTAAAAATTAACTCCCATCGTCGGGTATCGAACTCCCGATCACCTATTGCCCGCACCTTATCAAAAATATGGGGCGCCTCAGTCAACTAGGCTATCACAGATCATCGACAGATGGAGAAAAAATAGCATTTAAAAGACTCGGACGATGGGCGGGACTTATCACAAGAGTTGTCCTTGAGCGATTCGGCGATTCGCGTCTTCGTAGCTTCTGGAGAAATGAGCTAAGCGCCTTTCTCTGTGAGACATTGTTTGCCTATGCTATCATGTGTCTCAAGGTTCATATCAGCAGGCATTTGCCATCGCGGCAGTAAGCTGAGGCAATATTTGCGTATCCATGAATTAAATCAATCAATCGAGCTCTGATTTTGACTTCTTTATCCGTAACGAGTCCTCCAGAACAATTTTCCACCTTGTACGATGGTTATTATTTCTTTACTTCTATTTTTCAAATTTGAGGTGGGATAATGGCGGCTTCTCAAGAACACCGAGGTAGGCGATCTTTTGCACCAACGAACAGAAAACTGATGGCGAAAAATAACCAATCAGAACCTCCCAAAAAAAAGAATTTGCCTAAAAACGGAACTTCGTGGTTCTGCGCAGATTTACCAGTCAGACACGACATCTCGAGGTGGAAAAAAACTCGCTGAAAGCGAATTTTAGCAATCAACACAACTTGACGTAGAGACATGATTGGCTAAAAAATACAACGGTTTTTGATACATCGGAAAATCAACCAAAAATCGGAGACTGGGCGAGACGCTCAAGGTCGCAGAGGTATAGGGAATCCCATAGCGAAAGCAACGGAACGATTGTAATATCATGGGGAACTCCGTTCCCATGACAATACAGACATGATTTTGGTCTCATTTTAAAGATCAACTCAATACCTATCGATTAAAACCAAGATCAGCTCAATCGAATAAAAATTGACCGAGTTATGACAATTTGAAAATAGTGAGGAAAGTTTACCCCTACGGTTTTTAGGAAGATTTTTCGCTTACCAGGATTCAAAAAGTTAATATTCGTATCCACTTTCCTCCGAATCTTCCATAACTTCCTTTTGCTTTTCAAAGTACCGTCCATCAAACCGGATGCACTTTTTCATGCGCTCTTGCCACTTATCCAACATTGTTTTCCTGAATTCTTCCTCTGGGATGGCGTTGAAAAAGTTTTGAATTGCATTCTGGATTTCGGTCTTCGATTCGAATCTTCGTCCGCGAAGCTCCTTTTTAAGCGTAGGAAACATCCAAAAATCACATGGAGCCAAGTCAGGGCTATAAAGGGGATGAGGGATTGTTTCAACTCCATTTTTACTCATAAATTCACGTGTTAAGCTCGATGTGTGAGGCCGCGCATTGTCTTGATGGAGTATCCACGAAGCTTTCAAGTCCGACCGTTTCCGGGAAATGTGCATTCTCAACTCCTTTAGTACTTTGCAATAATACGCACTGTCAACTGTTGTGTTTGATGGTACAAAATGTTGATAAATGACACCTCGAAAATAAAAAAACACAATAAGCATCACTTTATCGGCCGACTTTTCGATTTACGGCGATGAAGAATCTTCCTTAAAAACCGTAGGCGTAAACTTTCCTCGCTGATTTCAAATTGCCATAACTCGGTCAATTTTTATCTGATTGAACTGATCTTGGTTTTAATCGATAGGTATTGAGTTGATCTTTAAAATGAGATCAAGATCATGTCCGTATCTATCTTACTTTCGAAGTTACAGAACCAGTCCCGGTACTTTTGGGACACCTTATGTACTTTACGCCGAAGAAGCGAACCTGAAACTTAACTGCGTTAACTTCTGAAAACCATATATAATCCAACGAAAATAAATAATTGGTACATAACAGCTTTCTTGTATGCAAAGAAAATAATTAAAAATGTTAAAAAAGAGATGTCAACACAAAATTACATAGCCCCTTCAATTCAGAAGATACTACAAACGAACTGTACCTTAACATTTTCATATCCCAGAAGCTAAAGTTCCCATGACGAATATTGCTATCGCTAGCGATTGCAAAATCCAACTTGTATCTCTTATAGTACAAGAAGAGTAATGTTTCCTTGATTCCATCTCCCCATCAAAAATTAATTTTTCCCAATAATGTTCGATTCTAGTTTATGAGAACCTTTCGGAGCAGGTGTTCAAAAGTACCTACTGGAATCCAGAGTACTAGCAACCAGAGCCAAGTGAAAATTCTCAGTATTTACGTCACCTCTAAACCGACTCCATTTCAAAGAACTATCGTTTTGTATGCAAGAATGCTACATTTTTAAATTGCAAATCCAATTTGACACAAATAGTATAAATTTGGCAACATTGAAATGTAGCTACGTTCTTTAGTGAGAGATTCGACGAATTCGTGCTCTCCTGCACTAAGCAACGTGTATGTAGGTACAGTACTCTAATGCTGTTAGTTATCAAAGAATGCAATGTATGAGGGCCTCAGTTCACGTAGGAGCTACCTGGAGTACCTTTATGGCGAGAGTAGGTATATATGGACACGTTGGTAATAAGATTAGGTCATACAGCTGTTAGGGCCCAAAAGGGCAGCCAATTTACTAACTCTAATTATCTTTACAAAGAAAATTAAATCTTAAGGAGAAAACAAACTCCGAGTTTTAAACTCGCAGCAGACCTTCTTAAAGATTTCTGGTGTAGAATGTATCAATAAGGAGATCTGGAATATTCGATTTTTTCGATTACTGTGCGTGTCAATTTTTAGCGAATCATAGTTTGAACCCGTGATCAGTCATTAACATTTTCTAAAATTTTCCGACAGCAAAAAACACCTCGAATCTTGACCAGTTAGCAAAAATAATATTAATTTGGGAATTTAGATTTAATAATTTGATTGATAAATTAGAAGCGAGTTAGATTAGACAATTCAATCTAATGAGTTTAGGTCCTTGCTCTAGGTAATTTTTTGGGGCAAAGGGGGTGCAGGTAAAGAAAAATGGAATTCAAAGAACGGAAAACGTAAAATTATTCTGAGAGATGGCTCTGTATTTTCTTGGTTTGATGAAGAAAAGCAAACTCAGCAAGGATTAAGCATCCTTCACTGTTAAGCTCAGGTTTTTGCTTCTAGTAGCATGGTTCTGCGTAAGCTGAACCAGCGCAGGGAGCCGGGGGGCAGACCTTCAACGATGACCTATTCTTGTATGATCTTTTCCTTTCATAAAAGTTCAAAAAGATCCATTCTAAAATTTTTCCCGAATTTCTTCTTTTACAAATGCAGATATCTGGCACGAATGACCGATATGCGAGAATAACATCAATTTGATGAGGTGCTTAAATTTAAACATTGAGAATTTGAATCATCAAGGCACGCTGACAATAGCATTCAGATAGTCTTATCTTGCGACTTCATATTTTTTCCTTGTACAGCATTATGGCAAAGAATGGTCGCAGGTTTGGAGAAATGACATGATATCAAACAAAAACGATAATTTTCTTGAGAATAGTTCTGTATTTTTCTGGTTTTACGAAGAAAAAGAATCTCAGCAAGGATCCCTCACTGTTAAGCTCAGGTTTTTGCATCTAGTAGCATGGTTTTGGGTAGGCGGGCTCGGCGCAAGGTGCAGGGGGGCAGACCTCTTCAACGATGACGGCGGCAGGGGCTTCCTTTTCGTAGAAAGCGGGGGCGGCGTACTCGTCGACAACAACCGGTTTCTGGGAGTAGACGTTGAGGGCGGCGGACTGCTTGTGCTTGATGATGTAGGGCTTGCCGAAGTAGTTGATCTCGTAGGGGACAGATTCGTGTTCGATCACTCCGGGGGCCTTGTACATGATGTTGGCGGGGGCCGGGAGCACGGACTTGACGACGACGGGTTTGATCTCTGGAAGCGGTGGCCTGGGGCAGGACAGCTTGGAGGGGTAGGGGTTGGCGGCGGCCAGGTTGAGGACGGCCAGGGCGGCGACGATAGCGACGAAAGCCATTTCGGAGAGATGGAAGGTGATGCTGCTTAGAGATGAACAGAAGAGTGATGCTTTCCTTGATGGAGAGTAAAGTTTTTATAGCGGCTGATAATTCGAGCGAGAGGAATTTTGGGAGTTCATCGAGGTAGGATTTTGTTTGTGCTCTGACCGACGATACGAGATGTGATGAGATTCCGCGTTTGATATGCAAATTGTGAGATGGGTGCATCGACGCACAGGGAATCGAGTCAATTAGAGAGGTCGGACACAAAATTTTTGACAAAAATTGAGAATTTTGATGTCTAATTCGTCACATTTTAAATTAAATGGGGTGTTTAAAGAAGAAAATCTCACGAGAAACCCAATGAAACTACTTTTAGAACCTCGAAGTTTTGTATAAACGAAGTTACGGGCGTTTAAAGTTTCCACATTTGTCCGACCTCTCCTATCGACTCGATCTACTGTGCGAGGTTTGCCGTATTTGATGCAGCTGTGGAGAAACGATAACCAAAAAGCTGATATTCTGATGTTCAAGCGTCAACGGAGCAGTGGCGAGGTGTGAATGATGGATTTATCGATATTTCTTCCCATTTGAAGCTATGGTAAAGAATCGATTATTAAGGTGTTCGTTGTGAACACCCTACTTGCCGATCTTTTTACATAGGTTTAAATGAAAGATCAATCGATACATCGCAAATCACGCCTCGCCACTGCAATGGAGGAGACTTAAACGCCTCTGGCGTGGCATGCTTTTCGATGTATCGATTGATCTGTCATTTAAACCTATGGAAAACGATCGGTAAATATGATGTTCTCAACGAACTCCTTAGTAATCGATTCTTTGTCATTCCTTTGAATGGGGAAATATCGATGATCGACCACTCATGCCTCGGCAATGTTAACTATTATTTTGAAGAAATGTTTCAGAGAGAGGATGAAGCTAAAATTAATTTATAATTGAAATTATATCAGTCTATACCTAACTTCTAATTTTGAAATTAAACACATTTTTGACCTCGTATTCAAAACTTTTTGATTGGCGTGAAAGTGGAATCATAGATATAATTAGTATTGGATCGTGATGTTGCCGATTTTTGAACGTACTATACATTAAGTTTACCAAAGCAAAATTACAATCAATATTTTATATTATAGCAATTGATACAATTTTAAGGGTCTGAACTGATATATGTCGCAAAATTGCTTTTAGTATCCTGACTTAAAAGTTTAGAAATCTAAAATAATTTTATGCTTTCTTAACCCTTAGAAGACTAACCGTTTTTAATTAAACGAGTGCCTAACCGAGCCTAATGATGCCTAATGATGAGTAAAAATTTACCTAGTTTATCACCGAGTTGTTTACCCTAAGTAATAAAAATCGGATTGCCGCGTTAAGACCGTCGTTAAACTTTAACTTTTTTAATTTTTTGGTTATTCTTGATCTTGAAATACTCTGAGCTACTCTAAGGAATGGACACCCATACTGCCGTGCTAAGGAAAAACGCCGTATAAACCTTCAGGCGTTGCCAAATTCCCTTTGATAAAACGCGAATTTCCTGGTAAACTTATGATAATTTTCCTCCCAATTTTTTAGGTAATTTTGTTCACAATTTCACCTTATGATTCTGAAAATTTAAAGGGAAAATATTCATCACTTTCCTCGAAAATAAACATTTTATCCAAGGAAATTTGGCAACTCTCAAATGTTCATACGACGTTTTTCCTTAGCACGGCAGCATACACCAGCGCAGTTTTTTTCAACGAACAAACCACAAGAAAGGATGCTGGAGTAGTTCCATTTGTGACAATATTGAAGAAAGTTATAATGTATTTATAAAATGAAAGTTAAGTAGACATCATATCCATCCCTTTTGCATTTTTTTGAACAAAGCCTTGAATTAGGATGAATAAGTAACGTGTTTTTAATACAGATCAAAACAACCTACCTGTTACTTTTTCTTTAAAGCACGATGGCCATTCCGGGCAGGATGCTCATGATCAGGTGACTAAAACGGATCGAAAAATTAAGGAGATAAGACCGACGACAGGCACCCTGCCCGAGATGGACACCGCGGTTCAAAGAAAAAGTATCAAGAAAGTTGTTTTGATCACTTTCAAAACGAATGTTATCCATCGCTCCTCGGTAAAGTTTTTTTCATAGTTCCGATAAAGTTTTAACAAAGTGCGCAATGCAAACAGCGAAGAATTACTTTTTTACATTATAGAGGTTTTTTCATATTTTTTTTTACACAAAATTATGAAACCTAAAATAGCTTCATCGTTGCTGTTAATTCAGTTAGTTATTTTATGTTTATCATTTATACATACATACAAGCCGCTTTCATGGCGCTCTTTTACGATCTGCGACACCCAGCCACCAAAGTTTCCTATCCTCCCGAAGTCCTTCAGGGAGTGGAGATGTTGCATGTGTGAGGAATTTGCGATTTGACTATTGATTCTCATGTAAAAGTTCACGAGAAACACGATGGTGCCACTGGTTTTCTCTGAAATCAACTCCCAAGCTCATGGAAAGCTCTCAAGTTGAGACCAAAATGGAGGGGATATCCCACCCTACCCTGAGAGTCCACCTCTACATCAAGACAAACTCTCCATGCAAAGATAGGGAGCAAATACATTAGCAGGGTTGCCGAGTTTTCAGTCTTAGAGTCCCCAAATAAAGTGGCAGCCCTGTCAATGTATTTGCTCCCTATCTTTGCATGGAGAGTTTTTCTTGATGTAGAGGTGGACTCTCAGGGTAGGGTGCGATATCCCCTCCATTTTAGCCTCAACTTGAGAGCTTTTTACTTTCTCGCTCCCCTAGGGTAGAGAGGAAGTATTTTTTGAGCTTGGGAGTTGATTTCAGAGAAAACCAATGGCACCATCGTGTTTCTCGCGAACTTTTACCTAAGATTCAACAGTCAAATCGCAAATTCCTCACACATGGAACATCTCTGTTGGCACCCCCTCATTCCCTCTAAAACCCCCTGTCGCCACCCTTTCTCTGGGCGTCCCCTTCGTCTCCTCCCCAGAGACTTCATTATACTTAACGTTCATTGTTACGCACTTACGTCTCGTACTTTACGTTTATCATCTATACTTAATTTTATTTTTTTAAAAAAAATCACGTAGTCACACGCTGTCCGAAGTGTGGGTATTTTTCCTAGTTCTTACACATTTTGAGACGTCTCTAAGACGAGATTTCCGACGGACGTGAGGTGGCGATCGGAGATAATCTCGAATCGAAGCTCCATTATCAACGCCGGAAAACAAACAAAACCCTACCTTGATCGAAGTTCTGAACACGGATACTAAGCTGCTACATGTTGGTCGCTATAAAAGCTAGAGCTTTTATCCAGTACAGCATCTCTCACATCCACTTCTTCAAGCAGCAACAACTACCTCTACTCACCTCTCCAAAATGGCTTTCGTCGCTGTCGTCGCCGCCCTGGCCGTCCTCAACCTCGCCGCCGCCAACCCGGTGCCCGTCTACTCTAAGGTGTCCTGCCCGAAGCCGCCCCTACCGGAGATCAAACCCGTCGTCATCAAGTCCGTGCTTCCCTCCCCCGCTGTCATCGGACCCCAGAGCCCAGCAGTGATCGAGCACGAATCCTACCCCTACGAGATCAACTACTTCGGCAAGCCCTACATCGTCAAGCACAAGCAGTCCGCCGCCCTCAACGTCTACACCCAGAAACCGGTTGTTGTCGACGAGTACGCCGCCCCCGCTTTCAACGAAGCCCCCGCCCCTGCTGCCGTCATCGTTGAAGAGGTCTGCCCCCCAGCACCTTGCGCCGAGCCCGCTTACCCGAAACCGTGCTACTAAGTGCGAAGACCTGAGCAATAAAGTAGGGCATGATCATTGATCATACTCCTGCGAGATTTTTACTCTTTTTTCTTCTTTGTAAAATCAAGAAAATACAAAAATCGAATCTCAGGGAAAATGCAGATTTTTATTTCCGTCAATAATTGCTCTCCTTATCCCTAAAAGGAACACGTTAATTTTTGCAGAAGGATCAAACAAGAAAAATTCAGTTTGACATTTGGTCACGAATTTAGGTTAGTGATGACGTGCAGCGATTCCTTTGAAGAATCACGGTACCCACTAGAGTCCCTTTAAACTGAGAGCCAAGACAACACCCCCTCATGGAGTCACAAACGGGAATAAAGATTACAGAAATTGAACGTTTTTTGTAATCTTAGATCGGCCCATTCTCAAATTTCTTTCTCCGTCCCTTCTCTCATTCCGTTTGTTCCTTGCCGAACCCGTAATTCCCTGGTCCATTCCAAATTATAATCTTTGCAATCGGTGAAAATGTAATCTTTATTCCCGTTTGTGACACTGTGAAGGCCTAACATACGGGAACCAATCAGAAATGGATTCACATTGTCTTGACTCTCAGTATAAAGGGGCTCTAGTACCCACTAAAGGCATTTTAAACTGAGTGGCTTAGGTGCACGAGTGTGGAAGTGTACACAAAGAGAGAGTATGAAAGATGAAGGAAAGTCATGGATCATTCATCCACAAATATTGTATTCGGATTTTCTTATCTCTGAATTCTAAGAATCCATAGCTGCAATAGGTTTTTTTTTTTTTTTTTAAAGCGTGCCAGTAGGGCTCGCTTTTTGAAATCACTCGGATGTACCATAGTACAGCACACCGATCAACCAATGCTATTTAACGGGCCGTCCAAATATTTTTTTCCTCGGACCCGTTTTCTTGTCTTTGAACCATTATACTGTCAAGCCCCGATGGTCTCTTACCAAAAAACCGACTGAACTGCTAATTGGGAACCCTTGAGAACATTTTCCTGTCTAAACCGTATTATTTCATTTGACAAAAACCTCATAGAAGCTTTCTTACGCTCGGAGGACTCAACTCTAGAACCTTCTTTCCCGCCAAAACTGTTTAGCCAATGAGCGTCTTGCACTGCAAGTGCAATCTGTGATGAGCCTCGTGACTCTTTATACCATGTACTAACCGTGGCCCCTGCAGAAATCCACTCAAACCACTGCAGTTATCTCCCGATATAGCTTTGGGTGTCAGGTTTCGAGCAAGGCAATAAAAGACGGCGAGGAGAGGGTCGCCTCGTCGAACCTATTATCTTCCACGCCCGATTAACCATTCACCGTGACGCCAGGATCCACCAAATTTTCACAAAAATTGTTTTCCGTCTATTTAGCGAGTTTTTCCTTACTTTCCGTTAAAGTACAAATAAAAAGAGACCTCATTTGTAAAAATCGGCCGAATAGGAGAGAAGTTACAGTTCGAAATCCAAAGAGATTAACTCAACGCGATTTCGATGCACGGCAGCTCGCCCAAATCACGGTCGTGCGAAATGCCGCATATCGACGGTGAAACTACCAAACCACGTATCTCGGTTTGCGACGTCGCAGACTTCCTGTCATACTTTATTTTTTAAATAGAAAACTACTCAATGTCAATTCGTGAAAACTTCCGTGATTTTTCCTCTTTGTGCGGAGAAAAATCTGTGAAAATTGTAAGGAATGATATTGATTTGACCTCCTTCAAAAAAATAAAATGTCAGTGGAGATTTTTAAACACCGCAAACGAGATACGTGGTCTGGTAGTTTCACCGTCGATATCAGCTTAAAATCAAGATAATTGGACGGAATCTTTAAAATCAATTTACATTCAACGTTCATGAATCAATATTTTCTCCCAAATTTAGCAAAATGTACCAATTGATGCAAATAACAAAGACGTGAAAATAGTAGGTATGTGTCCAACATTTTAGTTATTCGGCACGCTTTTCCAACATATTCATGTTGGATTTATCTGCTTGTTTTTTATTATTATTATTTTTATTATTATTAAAAATCTGGTCATCATCGAGTTAGTCGTGCAACGTACTGTGACGCATGGAGTATGCAATCCATCTGTTCAAAACTTCAAACAGGTTTTTCTTTCAAAAACGTTCTTTTGACCGTAAAGCTCACTTTTCTCAAAATCTACTGGATGGATTTTCAAAAACTTATTTTTTTATTCTTTCTTTTCGTTCTTTACCTACAAAGGAGAGAGTTTCCCTTTATGATTCTTTAGGATAAAAATTGGAGGCCTCATTTGCTAAATTTTCTTTATTGTTCTAAATAATGCATGAAAACGTCAATTTTCAGACTTAGACATTCCCTCGTCTCAAGCTAGTAAAGAGACCAGACTCAAACTTTTTTTTTTTTTGGGGGGGGGGGGCAAAGACCCCCCTCCCCCCTGAGAAGAGTGTACCTTAGAGTCAATGAATTTTAGTAAAGAAGATAGGGACTCATGACTCCGCTTAAAAAAGTAAAAATGCCGCCTACCTAAATCATACACAAGTTGAAAGACTTAGCACAAAAGTGCATAAACTTCCCAACTACGCGCGTCAATGAGCTCGATTGCCACGGTTTGTGAGGGCGGTAAAGTTGGGGGATTATGTCAAATTTTTTTTATACTTTTGCTCACGACGTTTTTGGATGAAAATGTATAATATCTTGGAAGAATGAGGAGTTTCTTTTTTGTCTTTTGTGGTCCAATGGAAAAAAATATAAATTGAGATTTTTGGTAAAAATGGGGGAGTACTGGAAACAAAAAACACATTAGATCTAGAGTCTAGACTCTTAAAAACATCGACAAGAAAAAATACTCTTGATTCAATCGGATTTTTGCCTAAATCAAGAACCAAGCTTCTTAATTTGAGCGGATTTCCTTTTGATTTAAGCAAAAATCTGATTGAATCAAGAGTATTTTTCCTTGTCAATGTTTTCAAGAGTCTGCACTCTAGATCCAATGTGTTTTCTTTTCCAGTGAGGGCCGATTTCGCGAGGGTTCACTAGAACTCATCTTTGGCGCAACAGGACTTAATTACCTTTCAAGAAAATCCCACCTTTTAATACCTGAACAAGATAAACCTGTTGATTTGCCTCAGCTATAGGCTCTTGGATTTTTTCTGTGTACGATAACTTCGCGGCGGCGCAGCGTTGCTTGGAGCAACTGTTTCGCCTCGGAGGTGTTGCATAGTATCATACGAGATTGAAGGCGCCTCAACGTACCATGCTCGATGGCATCGTTCAAAACCACGACGTTCCCTCGCAAATTAAATCGAGTGACGACGACAAAAAGGGAGCGGTTGTCGAATAACTTACGAAGTCCTAGTGTCCGTATTCAGTAACGTTTAGTAAGATTTTTGAACTTCATCAGAGGAAAACGTGACTTGATTCAAGCAATTATATGCTCAAATTTACCGCCGAGAAGATTTTACTATGAATCAATAACGAAAATAATGCTTACATAGAGAAGAAAAGATGCTTATAAAACAAGTAAAGTCACATGCATCAAGCAGAAACTCGCCTTCATTCATCTATTTTATTCTTGGCTTAAAATAAAATCCTCTTGACGGCATACCCAAGAATCTGCCGAAATTGAGGCCCTTTTTTCTCTGATGAAATCAAAAAATTATGCTAAACTTTATTTAAGACGAATGCTAGGACTTAGTGAGTTTTTTCGAGTACCGCTCTCTTTTTGTGCGATAGTACTTTGATTTATTTTGCAAGGAAAGCTTGTACTCTTAACGGATGCCTGTCATAGACTTGATGCGTTAGAGCGCCTTCAATTTCATATGATACTGTGCAACACCTCCGTTGCGAAATAGTTGCTTGAAGCGCCGTGGCACTCCGCAGCGCGGCGGGCAACCAGGCGCATAGGCGCCTACAAACCTAACAGGATACTTCACGCATTGCGCAATGCGTGAAGTATCCCTGTTAGGTTTGTAGGCGCTGGCGCGCGTCACACAGAGCTCTGACAAATGCTGAAAAATGTTAAAATACTCCAATATACTTGTCTGAACTGAACATTCTTCTCCCTCCGCCTTGCACTGATACTCATCAGAGCTCACAATTTTTAAATCTAATGACATATTTTTAATTTTGAGGCCTTGATTTCCCCGCAGAACAGTGTGGACTTAGCACTATATTCTACTATTCTGTTCCGTTTCAGCACGGCCACTTTTTTAGTGATTTTTGTCTTGTCTTCTGAGAAAGTACGCACTATATACTCAACTCCCGCTCACCGTTATCAACTTCATCATCATCATCATCATCATCATCATGAATCGCATGCAGTGGCGTGGCGTGCTTTGCGGTATATCGATTGATTTTTCGATTGAACCAATAGAAAAGTATACAACTATACAAAGTGTTCGCAACAAACACCTTGATAATCGATTCTTTGCCGCAGGTTTAAATGAGGAAATATCGATAATCGATCATTCACGCCTCGACACTGATCGCATGCCAATGGGCAACTACACTGAAAAAAAAAAGTTCGGTAAATCCGAACTAGTTAGGATCGTATTATGGAACCACGATTTTGTTCGGTGCACACACCGAATTATTCGGTCTGCTCAGCCGAACTGTTCGGTCCACTGAACCGAACTGTAAGAATTTATTATGGTTCGGTCGCACAAACTGAACAATTTGGTTGAACAGACCGAATAATTCGGTTGTGTGTACCAAACAAAACCTGGTTCTGTATGATCCTTACTAGTTCGGATTTACCGAAATTTTTTTTCAGTGTAGACAAAATCCAAACTAGAAGACAACGTCATATGTTCCCTTTTCCCAATCCTACGTAGAAAACGATCAACACGCGGGAGGTTCGAAAATCATCTCCTAGACGAGATATTGAAAAGTAATTTTAGCATAGATCAAATGGTGGTTAGATCCTACAAATGACATAATTTGTATATTTTTCAACTAATCGATGTTCATCGTATGCCCCTGCCCCTACGCCTCATTTATGAGTCCATTTACAGACATTTCTCTTATGTGACTCATTTTTCTCGTGAAATTTTAAAGAAGCAATATGTTATGAAGTCCTTAAACTAATCCCTTGTCTAATGCCCAATCCAATTTCCGGATTGAAATCGAAATGCAAGTGATATTCAATGGTCAGTGATATTCAGTGGTCAGTGATATTCATCGATAATCAGGTGTCCCTGAGAACACTGTGTATCCATCCTTTTCCATATTGGTTTAAAAAGAAGATCAATCGATATGTCGCAAAGCACGCCACGCCACTGGTAGTTTCACCGTTGATACTCATCAGAGTCAATCATTTCGATTTCAAGTTCAAGTTCACGCTCGCCGCCAAACACAATACAGCAAGTTGAAGACCGGTAGGCCGCGTAGCTTACTCATCTCACTTTTCCGCGAGTTCGCGATCAAATCAAAACACGTGGAAACATTTTTTCAACCTGAGGTCCAAAGTTCCCATCTATTCAAACACATGCTTAATACATTTCCGATTGATTCCATTCCGCGTGTCGATCTTCCACAAAGATAGGTCGAATCTCCTTGAATCTCAGTTCTATCCCAACGTGATGACTATAAAACACACAGCCTCCATCAGGTAAACCATCACTTTTTTCGACGTCCCAAAGCAGTACCATCACCTTCCATCTCTCCAAAATGGCTTTCGTCGCTGTCGTCGCCGCCCTGGCCGTCCTCAACCTGGCCGCCGCCAACCCCTACCCCTCCAAGCTGTCCTGCCCCAGGCCACCCCTTCCGGAGATCAAACCCGTCGTCGTCAAGTCCGTGCTCCCGGCCCCCGCCAACATCATGTACAAGGCCCCCGGAGTGATCGAACACGAATCTGTCCCCTACGAGATCAACTACTTCGGCAAGCCCTACATCATCAAGCACAAGCAGTCCGCCGCCCTCAACGTCTACTCTCAGAAACCGGTTGTTGTCGACGAGTACGCCGCCCCCGCTTTCTACGAGAAGGAAGCCCCTGCCGCCGTCATCGTTGAAGAGGTCTGCCCCCCTGCACCTTGCGCCGAGCCCGCTTACCCGAAACCATGCTACTAGAAGCATAAACCTGAGCTTAACAGTGAGAGATACTAAATCCTCGCTGAGATTGTTTTTCTTCGTAAAACCAGAAAAATACAGAACTCTTCTCAGGAAAATTTACGTTTTTGTTTGATACCATGTCATTTCGCCAAACCTGCGACCATTCTTTGCCATGATGCTGTACAGGGGAAAAATATGAAGTCGCAAGATAAGATTATCTGACTGCTATTGTCAGCGTGCCTTGATGATTCAAATCCTCAATGTTTAAAAAGCACAAATCAAATTGATGTTATCCTCGCATATCGGTCACTCGTGCCAGATATCTGCATTTTGAACAAAAAAAAAATCGAGGAAAAGTTTAGAATGGATCTTTTTTTTTGAACTTTAATGAAAGTGTATCCAAAATACTGTAATGATGAGCCCCTATTGGTCTTTCATCTATGCAAATCCTCAAGTGATTCCAGTCCTTACTGCTTTTCATGTGGAAGGAATTAGCCTAATAGTTAACATTTTGCAAATATTCAACAGAAAAAGGCCTCGTTGACATCTTAAAAGTGGGGAATTACGGATTTAATGAATTTGTCCCGTCCCTCACGAAAGAACGTAACTACATTCCAATATTGCCAGATTTCCCCCGAAAGTTGCATTTTTGCCGTGATATCTTGGGCATTTCTAACTGAAAATCACACTGATTTCCCTTCTAATCTCATGTAAACATCGGGCAAATTTTGGACAAAAATTGCCCAAGTATATTTTTGTAAAAAATTGAATTCATTGAGTCACTTCCGCAACCTTGGAATGAAGTTACGTTCCTTCGTCCGAGGAACCGACGCACAGTGGATCTAGCCAACGGGAAAGTTCGGACAAAATTTGGAAACTTTAAACGCTTATAACTCGGTTTACAATAAACTTTGAGGTTTTATAAGCGGTGCCATTGGTTTTCTTGTTAAATTTTCTTCCAGAGACACCCCTCATAATTGAAAATGCAACGAGTTAAACATCAAAATTTGCAGATTTAGGTAAAAATTGCATGTCCGACCTCTCGAACTGGCCTGTTCCACTGTGCGACGAATTAAGGAAGTCTGAAAATGCGTGTTCTGAAGATAGGTTAGTAAAGAGTACCAAGTTTTCACAAAGCCCTTATTAATATTTGGATAACAGTCAAAAGATACAATGAATACCCCTACATATATGTTTGCATCACTAAATCGACGGTGTAAGTCGGCAATCACATAACTCGTTTGCAGTGTCTGAAAATCTCCGCCTTCGTGTTATTTTTTTTAGAGGAGAACCAATTGGCATGATTCCTTGAAGTTTTTGCAGAATTTTCTTCGCATAGAGAAGAAAAATCACTGGAGTTTTAAAGAAGTGCCATTGAGGTGTTATCCGTTTGAAAAATAAAGTATGATAGGAAGTCTGCGACGTCACAAATCGAGTTATGTGATTGCTGACTTACACCGTCGAAATGTTTTTTAGGAACAACGGCTGCGATGGAATTGCGCGAATGCCACCTCTTTTACCCTTTTGGATATGCGCAGGATTGCGCGAATTTTTCTGGTACTGAAAACTCACATATTTGCGCTAATATTCAGTATTTAAAGAGGAAGCGTTAATCTGGCAACCTTGGTAGTTTGTGGTAGATAGCTACATCGCGGAAGACTGTTCATTCCCTATTCATTTAAGGGCATGTCTCTCTTCGATAGCTCTCGCAGCACGAATGGCCTAGAGAGCTTTCGTAGACATTCAAAAAGTGAACTAGGGGCCTCTGGCCACCAACCACTAAAAAAAAAATCACACCTAAAAAATCGTAGAACAACCATGTTCAAGTTTCTTAAGACATGGATGGATTCAAAACACGACGGGTACTTTCGAAAGAAAGCGTATATTTATCTCTGATTGTAACGTTATGCACCAATTGCACCACTTTCATGTTTTCTTTTTAGTGTATTTTCCGAAGAAAATACACTATTGCATTCTCCCATGATGTCGGACCCACACCCGAGACCTTGTTAATATATGTTTTTAAAAAGCTACAAACAGTTTTTTTCTGAAAAGTTTCCGCGAATTTACCCAAATGATCTCAAATAAAAGTATCGAACATTTCGATGCGATGTTTCCGTTCGTTCTATTTTCTTTTAATGTAACCAAAACAAAATTAAATCTCATTTAAGTTTATGAATCGTTACAATGAGGATACATATTTCCCCTTTAATAATGGTAAAAACTGGAGCAGAAAGTCAAAAATGATGACTCGCAGTCTAACAAAATTCCTATACATTCTTGTAGGCGCTGATATATATGCGTTTCAGGTCAACTAACCGACTGCACTGCGTTTGGCGCAATGTGAGAAGTATTCATGCAGTCTTGTAGGCGCTGATACGGGCTTTGCGCCGAGCCGCCGACCGCACCGCTTGGCGCAATGCGTGAAGTGTCCCTACAGTCTTGCAGGCGCCAATATACGTTTAACGCCGGCTGAACTGTTTGGCGCGGTTATCCGAACTCCCGTCACAATAATTGCGGCATCGAATGATAGAATTTAAGGCCCATGGTGTATTTTGCCGCCGCATAAGCTTTTCAACGTTGCCTCGTTTCTCCCGAGTAAATATTTTTTTCTGAGACAAGTTAGGTGAGTTCTTTATACCCTCGACCAATATCCAATCATATCACTTCATTTATCATCAGAGGGTAAGACATCGATGATTTGTCAACAAACTATCCTAAACTCGCATAACATAATAATACGTTCATGTTCCAATTGTTTCCTGCTTTGCCAAACTTCTACCTTAAATTACTTCATTTTAAAATTCGCGCATTCCAGTAGCAGATGTTAAGGTTTCTTTCCGCGCAATCTTTGTGCCTTTTTCGCACAATCCTTAAATATTTTCTTAGACATTTCGAGCAATTCTGGATTACCGGGAACAACTACTCCAAGTTTAGTCAAATATGTCACTATATAGGATTGGCACAAAAACACAGTCCAGCATTCGCTTCGGGTGCTTCGGTTCATTCTCTGCTTTTGCACAACCCTGATTGTCCCGCTTGGTTGGCTTATTCACCTCTAACAACCAGTGGCGTGGTGTGCTTTGCGATATATCGATTGATCTACCATTTAAATCTATAGGAAAGGATCGATAAACAAAGAACACCTTAATAATCGATTCTTTGCCATAGTTTCAAATGGGGAAATATCGATAATCGATCACGCACGCCTCGCCACTGCTAACAAGCTCTGAAACCAGAGGAGAAAAATCCTTTGATGGTGGAATCTGCATTTTAATCTGACAGGAGAAGAAAACATTGAGAGGAAAACGGTGAATATTGAATATTTCTCCGTGAAGGCTCGGTTCGAACGGTGTACACATCTGACGCGCAAAATTAGCGTTATTACAGGATGCTACTATCCATGCTTGACGGATGCCCACTTTGCATACCGCAAAAACTGAAGGCACTCGCTTTTTTTGGGCACAGCGGGGTGTAGCCTATCGTACAGGTTACAGATATCGGCTTCCTAATTTTTAATATTTTATCTTTTACAAAATCAACCTTTATTTTCTCCATGCATATGCATTTTCAAACTGAGGCAGTGTCGTGCCGTGAATGATCGAGTATCGATCTTTCCCCATTTGAAGCCCTGGTACATAATCGACTATTAAGGTGTTCGCTGCGAAAACTCTGTTTATCGATCCTTTTCCATAGGATTAAATGGCAGATTGATCGATATATCACAAAACACGCGCACACATATTGACGGCTAAGGTGCGAAACCACGCATCTCCTTTTTGGCGTTGCAAACTTCCTTTCATACTTTATTTTTTCTTTGGAAGATTTTGTAACAGAATTTCATAAGAAATTCTAAGATTTTTTTTTTATTAGCAGGAGAATATTCTGCATCAATTTCAAGCCGTAAAATTTGCTTGTTTATCTGTGAAAAGATAAAGTTGGAGCGGAAATTTTGAAACACCGCAATAAGGATATATGATTTTGCACTTTAGCCATCCATATATCGTTATCTTCCAGACGAAGGAATTCAGCTCCATCAAGAGTGGCGGTAGCCACCCCCGGTCGAGGAAAATGACGTCCTACTAAAGTCCCGATAACAAACGGGTGGCCGACACTCTTAGTCACAGGCAACTCCCTTAATCTGAAAATTGATTCGATATAAAATGGAATTCAGTGCAAACGGCGGCACGGATTCCAACGATCTTGGTGTCTATGGACGCAGCTAAGTTAGCCGGATGGCGTATAAGGGTTTCATTAAGATCCATTAGGTTTCCAAAAAGTTATAAGCACTTAATGACCCAAAACGACGAAAATTTTACTTTTCACTTTGCCGGGAAATTTGAATTTCAAGAATCCAGGGTCCTGAGAAAGTCACTCAAACTCCGCGATAACGGTAAACCTTAGACCCATAAAAGTGGGTACCTAAAGAATCACCATGTTACCGTGTCCACGGGTTTTTACAGTTTTTTAACATTCCTGGTGTTCTAAAAGAGAAATTACGGAAAATACGACTAAACTGCCCGTCATGACCATCTTTAACAACAGATTTCTCGCTTACCCGGCCGCAGATCGTAATGGAGCCTATATAAAGGGCACTCCGTGAAGATGTGAGGATTTCATTTTGCCACATAAAAAAGCGCTTTATCTCACGGATAATCCAGCATCCGCTTACATCCTTCAAAATTTTAGCTATAATTTTTGAATTTAGAAAAAAACCAGTATTATAATGGTTCAACGCCATTGGTTCATTCTGTTCAGGTTCGTCCGAGTTTCGGGAACGAAATTCCTGTCGTCGTTATCAACCTCCATCTACTGTATTTATTTGTGAATAATAAACAGATTTAATTTAACAGTTCAATTCATTTTAGATCCTAACTAATATTACACACTTATATTATTACGCCCACTTTGATCCCGATACACTACTTCATTGGTTTCTTAAACATCTCAAGTGATTTCTGGTCGGTCGTTACCAACCTCTTTAACTAGTTGTGAATAGATTTACCTAATTTGGTTAAGAGTTTAATTCTTTGTAGATGCTAACTACTATATGTACGTACTCTTATTATTACGTCTCACGTGTTCTACTCAGTTCTACTGGAGCCCGATATACCTTAATTTCTCTTAAAATGTTCAAGTGATATCTTTATTTTATTGAACGATATGTGACAAAATTTTAAGTGAGGTTATGTCGTCATGTTTATGTCAGTACCTGACCGAAGCGATCGATGTAATTCCGGTAAATTACGTCAAAGAAATTACACCGAAATTGTGCCAAACTCTCCAAAGGAAGCAGCATTTACATCACAGAATGTATTCTCACTACTAAAGTCTAAAAATTACTGGAATATGAGCCTCGGTCTTCACATGCGACTGTCACTGAACTTCGACCGAAATTTATTCGCTCTATATCTTGCCATCAACCTATGTGCTCTGGAGTGATTATGCTTCTCTGAAGTGTATGTTATTTACATTAAGAACATGTTTCCTTCATGATTTATCTTGGAATCCTCCTATTTCTTTTACCGTTCTTGTTACGCGCGGCTTGCGTACCTGAGTATGTGAGGCACAATTCCATCCCTTTTCGGAACAGTTCAATCATAGGTCAACTGAATGTCACATAATCAAAGGTCTTTGACTGTGAGCATTTGCTCAAATTGGTTTCTTCTGAGTCTCTTTGATTTTGCGTCAGGAGTTGTTAGAAACATCATTTTGCCCAACTTTAGTAACAAGGTCTTTAATGAAAGGTATGTACTCGTATTATTCTCATAATTTCATAAGTTGATGATGAAAACACAATGAAGGCTTCATTTTCTTGCATCGATTACCGTGTGAAATGGGTGCGTCCATTCTTCCTCCGTACAAAAGCGACTTTCCGAGCAGTCCAAATACCGAATTACACCCCCAGTTCCTACCTAGTTCCATTGGAATAAGTGCGAATGTGTCAATCAAGGCTGAATACAATTATATTAACAATTATCTTTTTATCCAGCCAGAAGTATGTCTTCATGATCCTTACTTTGTCTATGAGCCTTGCCTGATCGCATCAGCCCCAGTAAGTGAGAGGATATACCCACCTAAATCGGAATGGAAAGCTTTGTTTAAATCGCCGCCCCTCTTTCTTGCTGCTTATGTGAGGGGATAATCTCCACCCTGTTAATGGATATTTAATCTCAGTTCTCTGTTTTAAATGAGGACCAGTTTGCTAGAGGGAGCCTCTGTGTCATTCACGTATTGAGTGTTTGTTTACATCAAGTCATAAGGTTATGTTTGCACCCACTTATTGCTATTTATACTTATTATTACTAGATGTGTTACTGAAGTATTATTCCATTTTGACCTAGCGAGTGCTTTCTAAGCTCAGCTCCCAGCATGTAATTACTCCAGTGAAACAGTGCACGTAAAATATCAGGTGTTCGGAGTTCAGTATTGACCTACCTAGTTTCTGCACCGCTAATCTTCCAAGGCTGAATGTGATTAGATCAATTGGTATCATTTATGAGAAGAAATGGAAAGCTCGCATATCACCTTCCATATATTAACTAAATGCTCTTATCAAGAGATTGCCGTTTCGGTTGATGTCTGTCAGTGAACCTTAAAAACTCAAGGAAACTAAGAGGTAAATTTTGCAATATTTTACCCAAAAAATGCCTGTATTACGACCAAATACTTTCTTCGTGGCTATTGCATTTTTTAAAATAACTTAAGGCACTACCTAGGTGGGCAAGTATATGATTTGACAAATTTTATGGTGAAGCGATATTATTCGAAATTAATCCAAGAGAAAGACAAGCTATTTCATTGCATGCGCAGGTATTTTTTTGCAATGGCCGATACTTAATAAGGTCAGTGAGAAATTCTCTTAATAGGTATTCATTGTCAGAACCTGCAGCCTGATTGTCGAAATTGTGTGTTTCTCGGGTAGACATAGATGACATAGGTCAAAAGGCGGTACGTGATTGGTCGGCGCTATGTCTTGTCGCTGTTTTGTCGTGCCTCTGATGGGTGGAACCCTAGACAAGCTAAAGGCATCTCTTAAGTTTCTGACAGTATGTTGTCCATTCCACCAGACAAAGGCACGATAAAGCAGCGATAAGACATATTTGATCAATAACGCTCCACCTTTTAACCAATGTCATCTGTGTCTACCTTTCAAACACAAACTTTCAACAATCAGGCTGCTGGCACCCTCAAGTTAGGAAGATCATTTTATGCGATAAGTATGCCTGTTGCCAAATTTTCAATGAGAAATTAAGTATTCAGGGGAAATGAAAATATTTCTCATTTCATTGCAATCATCGACAATTTTTCTTTTACAATGCTCCTTAGAGTATGGTGTACCTAGAGTCTGTAGGAACAAAGTTTGGATGTTCGGATGCTCTAAAGAATAATAATCCCAAAAGTCATGAAAATACCTAGCTGGTTTAAAGTCATGCCACACCAAATAGACTCATTTTGGTAAAATTTGTGCTCTACTACTTCATTCACTGGTTGTTTCATGAATAATTCATCATTCCATACAGAGTACCTATGATTTATAAGGCAACGCTCTCATGAATTTCCATTATCATCTGATAGGTTGCTGAGTGATCAAATTCAGTATCGAAAAACTTGCTGCTAGCATTAATACAAACATAGGTGCGCTTAAGAGGGATGATGTGCGTAGTTGAAACAAATGAGCAAAATTATTTTATCACTTGGAATAAGCTAGCAGTGTAATGCCTATGACAATAAGTTATACTCTTTTTCCATTAATTTTCTCACGCAGGTAAATGAAAACTCGATAGCTATTTAACCCCTCCCCCTCCCCTGTCACCCTTTTCCTGTGAGCCTTTCCAATAGGTACTGATACATTTGACTACCTTAGGTAGCCCCACTACTTTCAACTACCTATTTCCAGACTGATCACAAAGTCAGTGGGTGCTATTAAAATTTCCGCTGAATGTGTTAGTGCTTTAGCAGATGTTGTTTACTTTCCATTCATTCAGGATTTTCAAATAGCCAATAGTACCTACTTAATATTTTATGGCCACACCTTTCTCCATTCAAAAACGAGCTGATATAAACTACAAAAACCCTCAAAAACATTTTCGGGCAAAAAATCCGGTCGAGGAAATTGACGTGTTACATCTTATTAACCAAAAAAATTCCCTTTCACCCCTCCAAGAAGGTTGATAAAACCAAGTAAGTAACTATGAGATGGCAAAAAGCTCTCTTTTAAATTCTCAGGGTCTATCAAGGCCACATATGTCCAAAAACTTACTCTATATGGTTTAAAAAAAAGAAACAAAAAATAATCCCTTAACAATAAGAAAATTTAAAAAAAAAAAAAACAAAAACAAAAACCGATTATGTGGTTCACAGATATGTACATAAATCCTTCGAATGAACTTGAAATCACAAAATCGGTCGAGAAAATTTGAATGAATTTTCTCCTTCAATTATGAGTTCCGCAACAAGCACGACTCGCTTGAAGCTTACCATACACGAGCCGCAAGAAACTAATTTCTTCTTTCTTACCTACTGATTGTGAGGAGAGCGGGAGCATTTACTTTTTCCTTCATTTATACAGGATGCAACAAGCATGACTCTTGCGTTTGCAGAAACCCTTTCATTAAGGAGATCGCGAGAGCCTTTACCGCGTTCATTTCCAAAAGGGATTACTCCAGAATTTCATGCATTTTAATAATTTAAACGATTCATCTGTTCTTCTCTTCTCTCCTTCTGTCCATTGACAGAGATACACAATTTTTCCGACTCACTGACGCGACCGGCTCGATGCGTAAACAAGTGTGGATTACCTCTAAGGTATAAAAAAAAAAAAAAAAAAAAAAAAAAAAAAAAATCAGAATAACACATCACAGCATGGGTGTGAGTTTTCTTATATCGAAACTTAATTCAATTTCTTTAAGTAACTCCTCTTGTCAAATGGGACCCATTTCGTGAAAATGAAAAAAAGGAAAAGTAAACGAAAACTTTTAGCCTTCTCACCATCCAAATCATATGGTAAGCTTACAGTAAAAGCAACCATGATTTAGATGCAGCGAAGTTAATCGAAAGAGTCTGAAATGTACCTATGTGGTAAAATGGGTCCACTGGTAAAACTGAAGCTGGCGTCAGGGATAAAAAGGCATCGTTTCACTGAGAGCATCGAGCCGGTCGCGTCAGTGAGTCGGAAAAATTGTGTATCTCTGTCAATGGACAGAAGGAGAGAAGAGAAGAACAGATGAATCGTTTAAATTATTAAAATGCATGAAATTCTGGAGTAATCCCTTTTGGAAATGAACGCGGTAAAGGCTCTCGCGATCTCCTTAATGAAAGGGTTTCTGCAAACGCAAGAGTCATGCTTGTTGCATCCTGTATAAATGAAGGAAAAAGTAAATGCTCCCGCTCTCCTCACAATCAGTAGGTAAGAAAGAAGAAATTAGTTTCTTGCGGCTCGTGTATGGTAAGCTTCAAGCGAGTCGTGCTTGTTGCGGAACTCATAATTGAAGGAGAAAATTCATTCAAATTTTCTCGACCGATTTTGTGATTTCAAGTTCATTCGAAGGATTTATGTACATATCTGTGAACCACATAATCGGTTTTTGTTTTTGTTTTTTTTTTTTTTTAAATTTTCTTATTGTTAAGGGATTATTTTTTGTTTCTTTTTTTTTAAACCATATAGAGTAAGTTTTTGGACATATGTGGCCTTGATAGACCCTGAGAATTTAAAAGAGAGCTTTTTGCCATCTCATAGTTACTTACTTGGTTTTATCAACCTTCTTGGAGGGGTGAAAGGGAATTTTTTTGGTTAATAAGATGTAACACGTCAATTTCCTCGACCGGATTTTTTGCCCGAAAATGTTTTTGAGGGTTTTTGTAGTTTATTAAAGTTTACAATCGACTCTAACAATTCAATGTTTTATAAAAGTATCCCTGCAAAATTCTTTATCAACCCGTTATTAAGAAGAAAATCAGTGCAATATTCAAGGAGAGTGTCCGCAAGGCTCTCTTTAAAAATACAATCTTTTAAGGGAAATTTTGCAACGTTGAAAAGTCTTCACTTTCCTTAGTATAGGAGGCAAGGATATGACTGCAAAGATGGCGCTTTTTCTGGATACAACTATTCGTACTTTACGGACGCCCATATTGCATACCCCGTGAACGGAAGGCACTCGTTCTTTTTTCTCAGCGTAGCTGTCGCTAAATTTGTGAGTTCGCCTTATAAAACAGAACATCCATTGTTGTCAGGATATGTGTATAAACTAAAAATATACCCAAAAATCATTACGAAAAAGTACTTCGTCTCATGATTAGTTCATGTCGAACGTGTATTACCGAAAAAATATTCCTTAATTTTTCTAGCGAGGGAAAAATATCAATGCGATTAAATTCGACGAATAGGTAACTTTTGTGCTTAGAAGAACTTCTTTCTGAAAGAAGAACTACATTCACTTTAAGTCCAGTACAAAGACTCGTGATCTGATCAAAAGAGATATGACAGAACGTGCAACGATTTTATCCATAAACTGGTCCATTGAACATCCGAAAGCGAGATCTTAATCATTGGGCTTATCACCCATGACCTGGTTTGACTGACGCTTGTCTCGCTAATCAAAAATAAACAAACTTAACTGTGATATTCATTCGAGTTTTCGCACCTTCAAATCTGTCCGCTCATATTCTCAACGTGTATAAAAGTTACAACTCAAAGCCAGTAGAGCATCATTCCTTTGTTTACCATCAAACGTCAACAATCACCAATCTCAAAATGGCTTTCGTCGCTGTCCTCGCCGCCCTGGCCGTCCTCAACCTCGCCGCCGCCAACCCGGTGCCCGTCTACTCCAAGGTGTCCTGCCCGAAGCCGCCCCTTCCGGTGATCAAACCCGTCGTCATCAAGTCCGTGCTCCCGGCTCCCGCTATCGTCGGACCCCAGGCCCCCGGAGTGATCGAACACGAATCTGTCCCCTACGAGATCAACTACTTCGGCAAGCCCTACATCATCAAGCACAAGCAGTCCGCCGCCCTCAACGTCTACACCCAGAAACCGGTTGTTGTCGACGAGTACGCCGCCCCCGCTTTCAACGAAGCACTCGCCCCTGCCGCCGTCATCGTCGAAGAGGTCTGCCCCCCTGCACCTTGCGCCGAGCCCGCTTACCCAAAACCATGCTACTAAGAACCTGAGTTGAAAATTCGGGGCTGAATAAGCCCCTTTGATTCATTTTTCTTTTTGAAAAGAAGGAAATAAAAAAATCACCTCTCAGGATACATAATGATGTTTTTTCTTCCATTGCCTTACCAAAAAAATAACTGATGCTTCTTAATTCAGACAATAATATTAGATAACGCATCTAGGGGATGTAGAAAGTAGACGCATAAGTCAATCATTACCGATTGAAAGGGGCGACTCACAAGTACAATAAATGAACGTATTTCGATTAAACGGAACTATGTGCACTAAGGAATGAGCCCTGAGACTCCTAAGAGTATGTGCATAACGGGGCTCATGTCATCATGCACGTAGTTTTGTTTGATAGAAATACGTCCAAATGACCTGATAAATCAATTAATAAGATTCCAAAGAAAAGAACACTAGAGATAGTACTAAAAACACACTAGTGCATTCCTCGTCTTCAAAATGTCACGTAAAACATGATTCTCGGGAAGAAAATTACTCAATTCTACTCCTTTCTAAGATACTAATGTTTTTCTTCAGAGATATGAATAATTTGAGCTTCTTATTCATGAGGAAAACCAGAAAGAAAACTAGAGCCAACGTTATTCAAATCGCGCATTATAGTATTTTTAGCAGGCTTTTTAACTGAGCAGTTTCGCCTTTTCGGCCTGTGTTGTTCAAAAAGTAAACCAGAAACAGCAGCTGAACCGAAGCGCTGAGACGGAGAATGTCACATTTACATACCACAGGGATTACCTCGGTAATTTTTATTGCGGGATTTAACTCAATTTGATCATGTTTTTTCCTCATGGAAAGTTTGAATTCATGCATGAAAAATCGTAAGTAACTAGTTGATTTCAACAATTTCCGTTGCAAAAATTGTGTTTTACGTGCAAGTTTGAGTAGAAAACATGTATAAAAATTCTGAAAATTGCACATTGTTTGGTGGTCCGTTAATACAAGGGTTACGTATGTAAACACATCCCCTTATGCATGAGCCTCCTTAATGCTTCTGACAACCGAAAGCTCTAGCTAAGATCTGCATGTGCGCTGGAGGGTAACTTTGTCATTTTGTATTCAGAAATTCAGTAGTTACTCCATTACACATAATGGCACCACCACTGTGCTGCTCATACTCTTACATCAACTCATTGCATCAAGAGAAAAAATGCCCAAGAAATTTTGTAAGTGAGGGCAGCGAGAATTGGAAAAACATACAAATGTTCCTCGGGGGACACAACTTATCTCTCTTGAGCGACAACTTTTCTCTCCGGAGAGACATGTTGTCCCTTAAGGGTCACAAGTTGTCTCTCCGGAGATATAAGTTGCCTCTCACGAGCGATAAGTAATTGCTCAGGAGAGACTACTTATCCCTCAAGAGAGACAAGTTGTCTCTCAGGAGAGAAATTTTGTCCCTCGAGAGAGAAATTTTGTCTCTTGCAGGAGAGAAAAGTGATGCCTCAGAAGACACAAGTTGTCCCTCACGGGAGACAAATTGTCCCTCAAGAAACACAAGTTGTCTCTCAGAAGACGTTAGTTGTCCCTCAGGAGGGACGAATTATCGCTCGGAAGAGACCACATTCTCAACCACATTTTTGGTTTGTATTATTCTTTTTCGCTGAGTACTGGTTATTTTGTGTTCCATCTCTCACATTGATCAAATGTGACACAGGAACGCAAATATTTTTCTTGATAAACGAAGAGGGTTTGAGCAATTAAAATCTATGTGTTGATGAAAGGTCACGCGAGGCTGACGGCGCGCCAATCACAGAACCGTGTTTTGCTGGTTAAATAGCCAATTCGGTGGGCGCGCCTCTGCGAGTTACATATAACCGAGCGCGTCGCAGCATTTGGACCGCAACGCATAAATCCGCTCTTTTGGCAAAAATGATGAGTTTACTTAGTCAGTGTACATTATTGTACATTGTAAACTAATTTTATGCGATTATAGTCATGTAAGATGAGTCTTTTGTAGGCGACATACACGGAAGAAAAGTATAATAATCCTAACTGTACTCCCAGCAGATTTTGGCGCCAGATATTAAGGTATAGTTGCGCACAAGTCAGAGGTATGGTTAAGTCAGCTGAAAGTGTGGTTGGGTTAACTACACCTCTAGCTGGTGGCCACACAGTCAGCATAAGAGTGGCAGGAATAACTATACCGCTGGCTGGTGCCTTTACACCTCTAGCTAATGCAACTCCTCTTACGGCTGGCGCCGAAACAGCTGGAGGTTTAGTTGAGATTGTGATGTGTGAACATATCAGTTATGACAGTGCGCATTTTTCCCTGCCGCGATGACATTTTTAACTTCAGAAAAACAGTCCAGGCTCGGACTGGCCATAAGGCCAATCTGCCATTGGCAGATACGCTCCCTTGGCGCGCCGAAAACGCGCCCCTCTGATAGATAGCAAAATAAGAAGAGAAAAAAAATTACGACAGAGAATATGTGCGGAAAATTTCTTAAATGAACCGAAGAAGAGAGAGATAGGTGTAAAAAAAGGTGCTTTCACGCATGATAGTGGTGAACAGAGGTCGAAGAACAACTTTTTGAAGCGTAAACACTATTCTGTGAAATGTTCACCTTTTTGTTGACATACAGGCGCTTTATCATCCCTATGTGTAACTCCCTTAGGAGCGATGGTCGGTTCGATTTTTAGACATGCGCAATCTTTAAACCCCTCTTGAGAGACCTTTAAACATATTTCTATAACTATTGATTTGGACAAACCATAGCATATCTCGAACAAACTTAAACTTCATTTATCTCGAAATTCAAAAATAAGAGACGTCTAAAGTGTAAACGCGATACAACTATTCGCGCAAAATGGATCTCCACATTGCATATAAAAAATGTAAGACGCGATGGCGTGAGTTGTGAGCTCGCAAAGCTCTGCTATATGCTACTAGTTTAGAGCACCATTACGAATTAGACAAACGCATACAAACACAATATGGAAATAAAGTGAGGGAAACGATGAGCGTTAACGACGGCGCAAAGATACAACTATTCGTACTTGATAGACGTTCGTGCTGTATCTGAAAAATTGAAGGCGACTTGACGTGAAGCGTGAGCTCTCAATGCTCTGCTATATGCTGTTAATGAAGTGTCGCTCAGATTCGGGAGAAAAGTTAAAAAAGAGGCCCGAAAACATCCCTCCTACCTTCGGCTGTTACTCACGTAGTGCTTGAAGCACAATTAAGAATAAGACAAACGCAAACAAACACAATATGGAAATTGACGGAGGGAAAGGATATGCGCGTTCACGACGGCGCGGCGCAGAGATACAACTATTCGTATTCTATGGACGTCCGTGCTGCATCTGAAAACTTGAAGGCGCGGTGACGCGAAGCGTGAGATCTCAATGCCCTGCTATATGCTCTTACTCAGATTCGGGAGAAAAGTTAAAAAAGAGGCCCGAATACGTCTTTCCTTTCTTCAGCTATGTTGATACTCGTCTTCTCTTCTTTTTTCAGTTTCTTGTCTGATTCTTTTTTAGGGTGGATTTGCAGATCCACGTCTTAGGCTCGTGTAAACCGTAGCACTGGCCCGGTTCTTTTGGAAATAATGGTGCTTGGATACGTCCTAGTGGCTTTAATTTTTTATGTTTTCCTTAATTTCAGAAGTCTGTCAGTTACTTCAATACGTTCAATTTTGCAAGTTTTACTCCTTGCGATTACTTAATAAACTTTGAACCTGAAAATAGCGTAAACTTGTGCTGCTTTGCCAAAATTTTCTCAACACCTCTCTTCATAGGGGATGTCTCACCAGAAAATATCACATTACGCCCCTTTAACCAGCCAAGGGTCTGCGCCCTCGGATGCGAGCCAGTCAAACCCTGTACATGACAGCTTAAGTATGAAAAGGAAATTTCGTTGCAACAATGAAACATGTTTTATCACTACCAACATTTCATAAGACACCATTAGTCGGTTTTTTGACGCAAGGAATATGCATCATGAAAAAATTTCGGGGATTTGATTTGCTTCTGTGCAATGAATCCAGTTATTCTCAGGTCAGCATTGCGGGGAAAATTCTAGTACCTTGACTTTCCTCTCAGCATCTCTGACGTGAGTTTGCCAAAAATCTCTCCAAAACAAGAATGACCGTGATACAACAAGTTTCCATTCTTTACGCGGCCCGTTCAGCGTCTAACTGCAAGAAAATCTCTACATTCAAAACGGTCAATCGAGATTAGCCTCTCGGTACGCTGACGATTGCGATTGCACCTTGATATTCTTCCCAGATCTTCGAAAACCCTATCAATCCGCTTGTCTTCGGTGTGTATAAAAGCTCTTCACTCAACTTCAAACAGTATCAATCCTCTCTTCATCTCCAAGCAGTACCATCACCACCCATCTCTCCAAAATGGCTTTCGTCGCTGTCGTCGCCGCCCTGGCCGTCCTCAACTTCGCCGCCGCCAACCCGGTGCCCGTCTACTCCAAGGTGTCCTGCCCGAAGCCGCCCCTACCGGAGATCAAACCCGTCGTCATCAAGTCCGTGCTTCCCTCCCCCGCTATCATCGGACCCCAGAAACCTGGAGTGATCGAACACGAATCTGTCCCCTACGAGATAAACTACTTCGGTAAGCCCTACATCATTAAGCACAAGCAGTCCGCCGCCCTCAACGTCTACACCCAGAAACCGGTTGTTGTCGACGAGTACGCCGCCCCCGCTTTCTACGAGAAGGAAGCCCCTGCCGCAGTCATCGTTGAGGAGGTCTGCCCCCCTGCACCTTGTGCCGAGCCCGCTTACCCAAAACCATGCTACTAGAAGCTGAAACCTGAGCTAAACAGCCGGGGGATGATAAATCCTTTCTCTTGTAAAATTTTTTTTCTGGGTCAAACCGAGAAAGTACGAAACCGTCTCTCAGGAAAAATCTATGTTTTTATTTCATACTATTCCCCTTCTCTGCACCTACTATTCCTCTTCCGGAATGCAACTGCTTACGTCATAGCCACAATATGGATCGGTTAATTTGTCGCCCGCTTGACATAGGGGCGTATCTATTCTCTGCAATGAACCCTGTTGATCGGCTTCAGTTATTGTTTTCTTATCGAAGAAACTGTGACTTATATAAGCCCCTAAAATGAATGTTCCATTCTTGCATTTTGGCCCTTTTTTTATTTCGTTTTCCAAAATCATTTAAAATTTGAAAGTTCATCAAAACCTTTTTTTCTTTTTTTTTTAAAATTCTTAAAACTCATTAAAAATTTGAAAGTTTATCAAAACTTTTCAAATGATAAATTCCTTTCAAAAGAAATTGATTGCACTCAATCCTGAAGGTTCCTCCGATTTAGAGTAGTTTCAACCAGCGGCCAACGCTAATTTTACTATACAGGGTGATCCAGGATTTAACAGCTAGACTGCAGGAGCCGAAACACCCCCAAATCCCCACTTGAAATTGAATTTCGATTTTTTTAATGACCATTTATGAACTCAGGGCATAGAGGTACAGGCGTGTACACACTTTCATGAGATTTGGTTCACAACCGTTGCCAAAATTCAGGAAGAACGATTTCCTCTCCGAAATTTGGAGGGGCCGTGGCTCCGACTGGAGGCACTTTAAGAAAAGAGTCAACTAGAGAGGCCGCGGTCATGACATTTTTAACTAAAACTGCAAATTTTGATGTTCAATTCGTCACATTTTAAATTGATAGGGGTGCCTCTACAGTAGAAAAAAAAAAAAACACATTGCATCTAGAGTCCAGACTCTTGAAAACATTGAAAAGAAAAAAGACTCTTGATTCAATCGGATTTTTGCTTGAATCAATACGAAATCCGCTTAAATTAAGAGGCTTGGTTCTTGATTTAAACTAGATTCTGATTGAATCATAAGTACTTTTTCTTGTCGATGTTTTTAAGAGTCTGGACGCTAGATCCAATGTGGTTTTTTTTTTCCAGTGCAGAAGAAAATTTCAGGAGGAAACCAGTGGAGCCACTTTTAGAACCTGAAATTGTGTTTAAACGGAGTTATTAGCGTTTAAAGTTTTCAAATTTTGTCCGACCTCTCCTATTGCCTCGATCCACCGTGCGCCGCGCCGTAGAGTCGAGGCGTGCAACCACCAGTGTGCAGTGCAGATAATGCAGATGCAACAAGGCACTGAAGCAGATCAAAGACTATGGAAACGCATGGTGGTTACGTTGTTTCTGAGATCAATATGGTAGTATATAAGCCCTTACGGTGTAAAATGACGTTTGTGTAATATAATTTACATTAAGCATCCGCCGTTTTTAGTTATTACCGTCTCATTACCAGTGGTGTAGCATGCTTTGCGATATATCGATCGATCTGCCATTTAAACCCATGGAAAAAGATCGATGAACCGAACTTCTTAAAATCGATTCTTTACCACAGATTCAAATGGAGAAATATCGATAGTCGATCATTCGTGCATCGCCACTGCTCATTGCTCCTTCGAGGTTGTAGCTTATCAGGGCCGCGTCAGTCCCACATTTCTAATACCGTATGCATGTGCTGGAGTTGCCAATTTTTCGGAATCTACTGAAAATTTACCTTAGAGTCAATTCTAAAATCAGTGGATGTCCTGATACCGTTTACAACGTCGTAGGAAAGGGTGCCGGTTTTTTACTCATAAACATGTTTTTGAATGAATATACTTTAGACGGGAAAGATACAATTGGACTGCATTTTGGAATTTGGAACTCTAAAGTCTGGTTCTTCTGAAAAAGCACTTATGTGCATAGGGAAACTGATGGCACATACGTTGTTTTTAAACCGGGCTAGAATATATAGTTCCAGATTGCAAAATGTAGTCCATTTATGGTACAGCTTGACATCACCGCCGAACGCTGTATCGAGTAAATCCGAGTTTGCACGAATGCATCCATGGGGTGACGAGTTCAACTAAATTCCTCTGGCATGCCTGTATTCATTACAAGCGTGATATAGAATTACAACAAACCAGGCCAAAGTTATTTTTTATACAATTTAAGGGATCTATCATTGGTTATTGCCCGAAGATTTTCAGCTCAATCTTGATCGTCTGATTTCCTTGTCCAAAAATATCTGTCCACAAGCTGGTTTGACGTATCCTATGTAGACTTGTCAAGTATTGGCGTTTGGACCGCGCTTTAATAGGAAGGAACCAAGCCACATCAGCTATTGCCAAAATTAACTGAGCAATTTAATTTTATACGAGAGGACGTTTGTGTGGACTCCTTTGAAAATTTCAAGGAATTTGCTTCGCATTATGGAAAAAATCCGCTGAAATTTGCACGAAAATCTGCACAACAGTTTTCATGTAAAAAATTAAATTTGGCAATAGCTGATGTGGCTTGGTTCCTTTCTAGCGCAGTCTATTTGTCTCAAGGATCAGAGAAGACGTTGTTAATATATGATCATCCATATGATTCAAACTCCCACACATGATAGTCTGAAACACATGTCAGACCCTCTATTCTGCGATGCTAAGTAAAAACGAAATATGAGCTTTCAAATGTTGCCAAATCCCTTATAGGGAACAATTCATTTTTGAAGAAAGTTATGAACATTTTTCCTTAACATTTTCAGACTTTTTAGATCAAATTACGAACGATATCTTCTAAAAAATGAGAGGAGAAATATTCCCAAATTTTCCTAAAAATTCGTGTTTTTTCGAAAGCCATTTGGCACTGCCTGATGGCTCATACGGCGTTTTTCCTAAGCAAGGTAGTATCAATATCTGAAACACAAATCGATTTCGGATGATTCCTCACTGCATCTCAAAATCGCACAGCCTGGAATCTCTTCTCAAGTAGGGCGAATGCCTCCTCTATTGGTTTCTGTTACAGGCATTGTTGCCAGATTTTGATGAAAATTCAGCACACAGCCCCGTTCAACTCGCCATGAAATTCCCAGGTTTTTGCACACAATCTGGCGACCTTGTTTCGAAGCAACCCGCTGCGAGCATCTTGCGGTGGGGGTGTGGTATTATCAGCCTCGTAGCGAAGTCATAGATGCGGGCCTTGAAGGTCGGGGGGGGGGGGGGGTTTGGGGGGAGTGAGGTGCATTGAGTGTGGAATATTTTCATTCAGCAATGTGTATTGAACTGTTTGAAACTTCAGTTCCGGGAGACTGCGTCAAGAATCCAAATTGAGGGCAAAGGCCCTTCTTGAAGTACACATGTTGAGACGTACGTTTCTGGTAGACGGGCTCCGTTGCGTGGGAGGCCAGTAGATTCATAGGGTTGAATTTTGGATTTTCAAAAGGTGCCCAGTTTTTGCACGCACAATGTATAGATTTTTATTTGAGAATGTGTGGTCGCCAAGAGAGTTAGTTAGTTAGTTAGTTAGTTAGTATAATTTTAAGACATTCAGCGTCTCAGGCTATAAACTTCTTTACAGATAATTTTGAAAATGGAAGTATAAACGAAAATTTAGATTTTTAAACTTCTCTCCTTGTAGTCGCTATGAAAACATATTTTCTTCAGATTCACTGGAAAAAAGGTAGCTTGGATCTGGCGTCCGGGCTCTTAAAAACGTCGACAAGAAAAAATACTCTTGGTTCAATCGGATTTTTGCTTAAATCGAGAGGCATGTCTCTGAGTTTAAGCGGATTTCCTTTTGATTCAAGCAAAAAGCAGATTGAATTTTTTCTTGACATTGTTTTCAAGAGTCTGGACTCCAGATCCAAGCGACATTTTTTTTCCAGTGTTCAAAATATCTTGCTTCTCTTATTCGAGTGGAGAATTTGAGGACTTTTTCGGCAAAAGAGTGTATTAGGCTTGCAATGCTGCTAAGATTGTGCAATATTTTACAGCGCTTAAAGCAGATGAGTTTCATTTATAGTCAAGTTACTTCCTGACAATAGTGAGGAAAAAATCGGAGCAGATTTAGGGAACAATTCAAAGCAGAACTGTCGGATAAGTTACTTACAACTAGATAACTATACATTGCACAGTCTTAGCAGCATTGGAAGTGTCATACGTCCTTTTACCGAAAAATGTTCATTTACGGATGCATGAAAATTGATGAATTTCGGGTTTTATTGGAAACACGAGTGAACTAAGCACGAGAGTATATTTGGTTTCTAATTGCTGTTTAAAAATCAATCAGAAATTTTTCTCAGAGAATTTTTACCTCCAAACTCCACCGAAAAAATCAATTTCTTTCTTTTGCATCTATGATGTCAAAAATGAGTCAAGTTATCCCTGAATCCCAGCCAGCAGCTAAAAATATGCATAATGAAGATGTAAAATTAAAAAAAAAAACTAGGACATTTACGGATTAACGGGCACATTTTTGACTTGCAAGATACTGGATTAGTAATTACTTTTTTTTGGCGTGGCTTCTCGTAAAAAAATGAAAACTCAGACAATGTAAAATTAAGATCCTATATTGTCTGCAATGGGTCACTTGCGCTGGTCTCAGAGCCGTGTTTAGATGCTTGATTCTTGTAGATCAGCAGCTAAAAATAATCAGATCCGTGCAAACAGAAGCCCTTTACGTTTAATATTAACCGAGATATAGCGCTTTGAGAAATTCGGTGTATGACGTCATCCACCACGGTAGTGACACCCTTTGTTTATTCCACCATGTGTGGGAGAAATCAAAGGTGTCGCTACCGGGATGGATGACGTCATAAACGTAATTTTTCAAAGTGCGATATCTCAGTTAATAGTGAACATAGAGCGTTGCTGTCTGAAAAAATCTCATTATTCATCATAACCCGATTCTGTGACCACACTGAAAAAATGGTATGCTGTTTTAGAACTTAGGATGTCAAAAATATGTCTGGTGATCCTAAGATGCTACCTTGATTGCCCAAGCAGTTGAATTTGCATTCATACGATGTAAAGTTAACTGCCAAGGCAGTAAAGGCTGCATCTTGGGATCACCAGACACATTTTTGACATCTTAGATGCTAGAAAAGCATATGATTTTTTACAGTGCAGTGCAACTGATCCATTTCACTTCGTTTTCTTGATAGCAATTTTTTTCAAAATGTGGGCCTAATTTTGGTAATTTTAGATCAAAATGAAAAAAATTGAAAGCACGGGATTTTCTTTGGCGAATGATTTATTATTTTTTAATTTGAACTCTGGAAAAAGGCATTGTTGGTCAGCCAAAAACGTTCAGATCAAAATTCGCTTAGTAGCATGGCTGCTGGTAAGCAGGGTAAGAGGGGTAAGAAGGGTAAGCGGGCTCGGGGCAGACCTCTTCAACGATGACGGCGGGAGCGGCTTCCTTCTCGTAGAAAGCGGGGGCGGCGTACTCGTCGACAACAACCGGTTTCTGGGTGTAGACGTTGAGGGCGGCGGACTGCTTGTGCTTGATGATGTAGGGCTTGCCGAAGTAGTTGATCTCGTAGGGGGCAGATTCGTGGGCGATCACTCCTGGCTCGTTGTACATGATGTTGGCGGGGGCAGGCAGCACCGATTTGACGACGATGGGTTTGATCTCCGGAAGGGCTGGCCTGGGGCAGGAAACCTTGGCACGAGGGTAGGGGTTGGCGGCGGCGAGGTTGAGGACGGCCAGGGCGGCGACGATAGCGACGAAAGCCATTTCGGAGAGATGGAGGGTGATGCTGCTTAGAGATGAACAGAAGAGTGATGCTTTCCTCGATGGAGAGGAAAGTTTTATAGCGATCGATGAGGAAAAACTTGGTGGCCAAAATTTCGGGGCTAGGCACAGGGAAAACCGGTTGTTTAATCTTCATGCGCGGCCGAAAGTTTAGATTTTTGGTCCTAAATAACCCGTTGAGATGGTTGACACAATACTGGCGGGTAAGGTGATTTTGTCATCCGCGAAAAAAAAATCGGATGGACTCGCAGATTTTGACGTTTGGACCCGGAAAAAATGGTGAAAATATGAAATCGAAATCCAAACTTGATCTAGATTTGAAGACGCTCGGTAAAGCTCATCTATAGAGTCAAGCTTGGTGAAGGAGCATCAAGCCAAGATATTGGATTTCACACTCCTCCGCTGTAACTTTTCCTGTTAATTTTGCCGAGACGCTGGACTTGATTTCGTTTCTACTGTCATGAAACAGTTTTTTCTTTGACTGGTGCAGCGTCAAAGATTTTTGAGTTTGAAAATGTTCATTTGGACTTTAGTTAGATCTTAATGTCTTCGACTACTTTTCTCGCATAAAGATGCAAGAAATGAGTCAATAGAAAGTTTCGGATATTTTAATTAGTTTAGGCTAGATCAAGGAGAAAATAGGAGCAACCATTGAATAGCGAAAGTGCGTAACCGCCTGATCTTCCCGCGATTGCTTGTCAGCCAATCAGACACCCGACTACCACTTCTGCATTCCTTTTGGAAAATAATATGCGGAATTGAAACCATGTAATTTTTCTGAATTAAGCCAATTTCTCGGATAAAGATGTCCATGACTTATTTATTGAGGATCTGCTGCTTGTATTAAAATATACTAAATTCCACTTTCTCCAAAAAATACCGCGAAGATCTTGATTTTTGAAATTTAGATTTTCCTCCACTTTGACCGATGTTTAAGACCGTTCCGCCAGCCCAGATGAAAGAAAATTGAAATTTCAAAAATCTAGATATTCGGTATTTTTTGGAGGAATTGGAATGTAATTTACATCAATAAATCGCCAAATCCTCAGGAAGTCAGTCATGACACATTTCCCCCGGAAAAATCAGCTAAATTCGAAAAAAATAAATGATTTGATATGCTATTTTCCAGTAGGAATTCAAAAGTAGTCGTCGAGTACCTGCTCGGCTGAAAAACGAGCGCTGGAAATTCAGGCAGTCACGCACTTTTGCTATTCAATGCAGCTCTTATTTTCTCTTCGGGCTAGGCTAGATAAAGTTATAGGTCAGGTTAGGTCAGATAAAGTTAAACTATCGTGCAAAAAATTTGCTGCTTCTTGAAAGGCTGAAGAATTAATACAAATTTAAAATTTCGACGATCTCAGAACTCAAGAGCGTCGATAATTACTACAACGACAACGACCTGCTACTATATTCTACTTCGTAACATTTACCAAATGTTAAACGTTATCAGATACTAAATGGAGATGTTGCATGTGTAAGGAATTTGCGATTTGACTACTGATTCTTATGTAAAAGTTCACGAAAAACACGATAGTGCCACTGGTTTTCTCCGAAATTAACTCCCAAGCTCAAAAAAAGGCTCTCAAGTGGAGGCCAAAATGGAGGGGATATCCCACGCTATCCTGAGAGTCCACCTCAACATCAAGACAAACTCTCCATGCAAAGATAGGGAGCAAATACATTATCAGGGTTGCCGTGTTTTCAGTTTTAGAGTCCCCAAATAAAGTGGCAGCCCTGTCAACGTATTCGCTCCCTATCTTTGCATGGAGAGTTTTTCTTGATGTAGAGGTGGACTCTCAGGATAGCGTGGGATATCCCCTCCATTTTGGCCTCAAGTTGAGAGCTTTTTTTTGAGCTCGGGAGTTGATTTCAGAGAAAACCAGTGGCACCATCGTGTTCCTCGCGAACTTTTATACAAGAATTAACAGTCAAATCGCAAATCCCTCACACATGCAACATCTCCATTGGCAGCGACTCAACCTATTTTTTCCCCACTTGGCAACAGCGAAGAGTGTGCGGAATAAGGTCTGTCACTTCCATTACTCAGAAACGTCACCGTGGTGCATCATTGGTACTTCATACTTCACCCTCAAATCGTCACCTCTCTGACGTAAGGGCGTACCTCTACTTCCACATGGGCCCTGGGAAGCACGTAGTTATACGGAGAGCAGGGCCCACGTGAAAATCGAGTTAAGTCCTTTTGCCCCAGGGGAGCGACGAAATGAGAAAAAATACTCGCCGTAAATACGACAGAGAGCTTACGAGCCTCGCCCGGCCCCGTAGATATAGCGCGTTCGTTTTCGTAGACAGGTCGAGAGCTCCTCAGAAAATCGACGTTTTTTCGGGCACAATAGAGGCATTACACACGGCGACGCTGTGGTTTGCGGGAGAAGCAATCGTGAGAGCTCTCGTGACGTTTTTAATTCCAGATCGATTAAAATCGGCCTTTGAGTTCTTAATAAATGAGTCGCGCTCAGTGGCGTGGCGTGCTTTGCGATCTATCGATATTTCCCCATTTGAAGCTGTGGTAAATAATCGATTATCAAGGTGTTCGCTGCGAACACCCTGTTTATCGATACTTTTCCACAGGTTTAAATGACCGATCAATCGATATATCGCAAAGCACGCCACGTCACTGGTCGCGCTCATTTGCCACACCGCGAAATGTTCCTTTTGATCGAATGGGCTACTAGAAAAGTGGTATTGTTGATTTTATGGATCGATTCCATCAATATCTCTCATCGAATGCTGTTATCGATATTTCAGTCGTAAGGAGGGAGAAAATAAAACAAAACCAAACAAATCGTATGAGGGATGTATGCTAAAATATTTTCCATGACGCGGATGAAAAATACAGCCAATGAATTGTTTACTATACCTATAAATGCGTTACAGTTAGGTAGGATTTTTTTAAACATTGCAATAAACTTGAGTTTTTTGGTTTTCTCGAAAAAAAGGATGGGGTTTCTTTGACAGTTTTATCATACTTATCACTTGTCTGTCAATTTTTTTTTTTTTTTTTTTTTTTTTTTTATATTGAATCTGTTACATTCAACATCAGTCGATGGTTGTTTTAAGAGTTGATGTTCCTAAAAGTCACTTATATTCTAAAATTTAATTTATCATGTGATCATGTTATTGCAATTAAGGCATCGCCAGGAAGAGGTATTTCGAGGGTGAAAATGAAAAATAAAGCAATGTATAATAAATGAATATAATTATGAATGGAGTTTTTCCTTTGGGAATGGAAAAGTCACAGCATCTTACTGAAAATGCATTAAACTTACTCATATTTCTGCGAAACGCAGTTCATTTAATGAGGTAATGAGACGAAGTTTTATTTCAAGCATCTCTGCACACTTTGCAAGACACGAAGTGCAGAATGCTGCCGTGCTAAGGAAAAACGCCGAATGAGCAATCGAAAGTTGACAAGTCTCCTCCGAAACAATGTTAATTTTTGAGAAAAGTCATGACTATCTTTCCATGAAAGTTTCAGATAATGTAAATTCAATTGCCAACAAAATTATCTGAAAAATTGGAAGAAAAATATGTATAGGTTCACTAAGAAATTCGTGTTGTATCCAAGGAAATTCGGCAACGCCTGAAGGTTCATACGGCGTTCTTCCTTAGCGGGGCAGAATGGTGGATTGACACTAAATGCCTGATCTACACAATAATGTTATTGATAAGTATATGGCCTCATTTATTCATTAACTTTGCAAAATTTAACTTAAATTAAATACTTTTTGTCTCAAGCCTCAAATTGCGACCACAATTGGTGACCTTATTGCTCGTTCTGTGCGGGAATAAAGTCCATTATATTGAAATTTGTACAGGCTATTTTCGTCTATACCTAATCAGGAAAGCCGGAAATTCCTGTTACAATTAGCAACTCTGAGCCTGCCCAGCGAGTTTCCTCATCAAGACCAATTAATCTGTTGCTCAGAATCACGAGTAAACCTTGCGGTGCTTTAAAAAAAACTGTTATTTTAATCTCTCGAGAATCAGGTATCGAACTCCGGCGATAAGGCGAGATTCAAAGTATTTCGATTTCGACTCACCTGAATTATTGTAGCGAAGATAAAACCGAAAGACATGAAGACGAAAAAATCTAACGCAGTCGGATAAGGAACTTTGGGTAGGTCTGTCCTCGCCTCCAGACCCAAAAAAGTCATTGTTAACATTGTCATAATACCTGGAACAAGGAACAGACGCCTTCGTCATTGTTAATTGGATTTATTTCTGCCAAAAAGAACTATGTGCATAGGGTTTGCGTGGGTTCCTTTTAGCATAAGTGCGTTCAATTGAGGCGTTGGGTGCAGGGAAGGCATTTCTTGTTTGCTGCACTGAAAAAAAAAATCGGTGTATTTACTAAGAAAAGGGTAAAATTACTAAGAATTCAGGGTTCTATTTGATCCCAGTTGTTTCTTGGTAAAATTACCATTTATGGAATTGGTAATTTTACCGAGAAATCTCGGAAAAATTATTGAACTTTCTCGGTAATTTTACTGTACCTAGGTAAAAACCCCAATATTTTTTATCGACTGTGTAAAATTACCGAGATAAAATGGCAAAGTTACCAGGAATTGATTACCAATAAAAGTGGTATTCTTACCTGAAAAAAACAGTAACAAGTTGGTTTTTGCAATCGCTAGCGATAGCAATATTCGTCATGGGAACTTTTGCTTCTGGGATATGAAAATTTTAAGGTACAGTTCGTTTGTAGTATCTTCAGAATTGAAGGGGCTATGTAATTTTGTGTCGACATCTCTTTTTTAACATTTTTAATTTTTTTTCTTTGCATACAAGAAAGCTGTTATTTACCAATTATTTATTTTCGTTGCATTATGTATGGTTTTTGGAAGTTAACGCATTTAACTTTCAGTTTCGTTTTTTCGGCGTAAAGTATGATATTTTTACTCTACGCATATGCCCGAATACGCATCATAACGACGGTGAAACTACCAAACCACGTATCTCGTTTGCGGTGTTTAAAAATCTCCGCTCACATTTTATTTTTTTGAAGTAGACCAAATCAATATCATTCCTTGAAATTTTCACAGAATTTTCTCCGCACGAAGAGGAAAAATCACGGAAATTTTCAAGACTGGACGTTAAGTAGCTTTTCATTTAAAAAATAAAGTATGACAGAAAGTCTGCGACGTCGCAAACCGAGATACGTGGTTTGGTAGTTTCACCGTCGATAAGTGACCTATGTGCTTCCTAAGTTGCCATTTTTTTCATTCAAATAGATGGAACCGAAATGTTAGATGTGTACTACCTATACTACTTTCATGTCATTGCTTTATTTATTTATTTACTTTTTGCGTAGGTATAAATTGTTATTTTTTGCTGAATTTTGGAGAAAATATTGCTTTAAGAACGTGGAATGTAAATTAATTTTATTGAAAAAAGAAAATACCATCATTAATTTGGGCGAACAGAGAAAATATACATCAATATTTGGGTCAACATCTCCCTGATTATATAAAGGATGAATATATTAGTATTTCTGTATCAAAATACTTAGCTTTTGTCTTCAGAGATACGATGATTCTAGTCCCAGTCAATTTGTTTTATTGAAAAAACAAAAAAACAAAAAATAAATAAAAAAAAAAACAACTGAAATGTTAGACATACTATTTTCATGTCTTTCTATTTGTATCAATAGGTACTTTTTGCTTAACTTACGAACGTTGAATGCAAATTAACTTTATTGAAAAAAGAAAATAACGTCATTAATTTGGGGGAACATGTGGCTGATTATATGAAGGAGGTATATTCCAGTATTTTTGTTTAACATATTAACTCACGAGAAAATGTTCGTACATTTATCATCTACTATTAATTATTTTTTGATGATTAGTCTAAAACATTCAATACAACCATTAAAAAGTAGTTCCCATCGTCGGGTATCGATCTCCCGATCGCCGGGTGCCCGCACCTAATCAAGTGTACGAGACGGTTTAGTCAACTAGGCTATAACAGATCCACGTGAATGAGAGTAAAAATAGCATTTAAAAGACTCGGGCAATGGGCGGGACTTATCACAAGAGACCCTGACTGCTTTTGAAATATGAAGCGCATATGAAGCGCATTGCTGTAGGAGCCATGGTTCGCACTGTTTTAATGCGTCTCGAGGTTCATCCCAGCACGCATTCCGATCGTGGCAGTTGAGCTAAGGCAATATTTGCGTATCCATGAATTAAATCAATCAATCGAGCTCTGATTTTGACTTCTTTATCCGTAACGAGTCCTCCAGAACAATTTTCCACCTTGTACGATGGTTATTATTTCTTTACTTCTATTTTTCAAATTTGAGGTGGGATAATGGCGGCTTCTCAAGAACACCGAGGTAGGCGATCTTTTGCACCAACGAACAGAAAACTGATGGCGAAAAATAACCAATCAGAACCTCCCAAAAAAAAGAATTTGCCTAAAAACGGAACTTCGTGGTTCTGCGCAGATTTACCAGTCAGACACGACATCTCAAGGTGGAAAAAAACTCGCTGAAAGCGAATTTTAGCAATCAACACAACTTGACGTAGAGACATGATTGGCTAAAAAATACAACGGTTTTTGATACATCGGAAAATCAACCGAAAATCGGAGACTGGGCGAAACGCTCAAGGTCGCAGAGGTATAGGGAATCCCATAGCGAAAGCAACGGAACGATTCTAATATCATGGGGAACTCCGTTCCCATGACAAAAATACCGGTTTTTAGGTAAGCTTACCAGTTTGTCCTAGTAAAATTACCAATAATCGGTAAAAAAAGTGAGATGGTAAAGGTACCAACGGACCTTGGTAAAAACGCCGAGAATTTTTTTTCAGTGTGTGGCTCAGCGTCTCTACTGCTGATTCATATTTATGAGAGGGGACTGTTGGTGAATCTTCTGAAAATTTTCGTTTTCAGCTGTGTAAAATCATACAGAAAATTCAGCTAAAGTTTCAACAAATTTCATACATTTGCTTTAATCATAGTGGATGGAATGTTGGGAGAGATTCTGAAACACCATAACTAAGAACTGCTTTTGCTGCACCTGCCGCTTCAATTTTTTGCCTGATATACCTCACCTACTTCAAGAGAGGCGAAATTATTTCCGTTCAAATTTTTTTCAACCGTTTTAAAAAGGGTCAAAAGAGGTGTTACGCAAGAGTAGAAACAAAAATGGGTTGCAATATCTATCAAAAAATTACTGAGATCAACACAAAGATCATTTTCCAAGGCCAAATGAAAACTATCTTTGTGGATTAAACCTATTTACATTTTCTCAAATCAGCAATGTTTTCATCGCATTTAAACTGTAGATTAGTAGATTTTAGACTAAGGTGGGCAGGCTCTTTTGTTATTTATTCAGCCAAAAACTTAAAGTTTGGTTTCCTCTTAGGCGTAAATCGCACAGGCAAATTCGATCTCAGCCAGAATCTGGAACGCATCAACTCTAATTGGATTATATTTTGCAATTAGGAATTCAAATTCCTCGCTCATCCGTAAAATCACCTACCTGCTTAGGGAAACCCATGGGACATATGCTATTTCTAAAATGAGCCAGAAATAGTGACGTAAAATGTAGTCCAATTCAACTCAAGAAATACGTTGACTAATGTTTGGCAGGGTGTTTTGAGCGCGCTGAGATATTACATTGAAAAAAAAAAATCTCGGTGTATTTACTAAGAAAAGGGTAAAATTACCAAGAATTCAGGGCTCTATTTGATCCCAGTTTTTCCTTGGTAAAATTATCATTTATGGAATTGGTAATTTTACCGAGAAATCTCGGTAAAATTATGGAACTTTCTCGGTAATTTTACTGGACCTTGGTAAAAACGCCAATATTTTATATCGACTGTGGTAGAATTACCGAGATAAAATGGCAAAGTTACCGGGAATTGATTACCAATAAAAGTGGTATTCCGACCTGAAAAAACAGTAAAAATACCGGTTTTTAGGTAAGCTTACCAGTCTGTTTTGGTAAAAGTACCAATAATTTGTAAAAAAAGTGAGATGGTAAAGGTATCAACGGATCTTGGTAAAAACGCCGAGAATTTTTTTTTCAGTGCACTTCAGTAGAAAGAAGGGGTGTACGATACGATCAATACGTCATTGATGTTTTCCTTTCTCTGCAAGCTGCGACCCTATCAAAATTAAACGTGGGTTTATGTTGATCGTAAAAGCTTTTTTAGGTCACGTAGAAGTGCGTAGAAGTTATCAATTTTCCCCGAATCCTCTCAATGTTCAATAAATCCGCACGACCAATATGTTGTGGTCGAGCGAAATAAGAGTCGAGTGGTGTTTATAAAAGAGGAACCAAGTTTATTTACCCATTTAAAATATAACGCATCTGCTGCTGGCGTTAAAGCCAGGTACTTCCAGACTGCAGTCATACTTTCGATTTATTTTTGATGGAAACTATCAACCTATTTTCGTATCATCCAATGACCAGGAAATATTCTTATATACGTACTCTCCCGACTTTCGTTTGAAATGATTCCACGAACCTCTTTAAATCAATTTTTTTTTATTTCTAAACATTACTGTAAAAGAATATCCAAGTCGACTGAGAGAGAGAGGGATAATTATTTCCAACTTCATTATATTTTATTAAGCTATCTAGTCTGCACGCTACATTTTAGGCTCGCTGACTGGAAGACGAAAAGACGCTGTAAACTCTTGCTTAAATGTTTCTCTTTATACAGGACGATCCATTGTTAAACGGCCAGACTGCAGGAGCCGGAACACCCTCAAACCCCCTCTTTAAATTGAGATTTCGATTTTTTTAGATCATTTATGATTTCAAGACATAAAAGTACAGGAAAGTGCAAATCGTGAGATTTGGTTCACAGCCGTTGCTAAAATTCAGGAAAAACAATTTACTTTCGAAAATTTTGGGGGTCGTAGCTTTGACTGGGAGCACTTTTGAAATAAACTTTATACAACAAAAAAGTCTTTGACCCATAGAATACATTCCTGCAGTCTGGCCGTTTAACCTTGGATCACCCTGTATATGTACAACATAAGGGCACGAAGTATTGCTGCGAGCCTATTTTGATCATGCAAAACCTTAATTTTTATCAATTGGAATTGAAATTCATCCAACACAAGTCTTTGGGAACCTCCTGTGTTAATATTTAGATTATTACTTCAAGTTTTATAACTATAAAAATATTCATTGCATGTATTGGGAACATAAGTCAATACGCTGCGGAAGGGGTTTAAAATATCACAATCCTATAATTACTTAAATTTCATAAGTAGTTATCTTAAGATTGAATTCCATGAGCTTACCTAATGATACTCTGTCCGCCGTAGCCTCCCTGTTGAGCCAGAACGAGACCCAAGATAAAACTACCAGGAGGATACAAGGGCCGTAAACTTGAATTAAAAAATTACCCATATGCCTCTGTAAGTGAAATTGAACTAGAAGCATTGAATACTCTCCTGAAAGCAGAAACACGCCAGATTTAATGACTTTACCAAAACAAAACTCTGAAAGGACAAACAGAACCAAGATGTACAGCTCATAATTTTTAAACCTCTGATTCAAAAATAAAAAAATTGAGTGACCAAAAAAAAAAAAAAAAAAAAAAAAAGAGTATTCGGGCCTTATTGTTTAACTTTTCTCTCGAATCTGAGCGAAGCAACACCTCACTGTCAGAAAAAAGAAGAGAATTAGGAGTTCACGCCACGCGTCATCGCGCCTTCAATTTTGCAGATGCAACACGGACATCCATGAAACACGAATAGTTGTATCACTACGCCGCAAACAATGCGCATCCTTTCTTTCGATTTCTATGTTGCGTTGGTTCCCTTGTTCTTAAAGGAGAGGTTGAAGAAGAAGAAAAAAACACAGCCGAGGGTAAGAGAGACGTATTCGGGCCTAATTTTCAATTTTCCTCTCGAATCTAAGAGACACGACATCTCATTGGTAGCGCAGATCAGAGCACTGCAAGTTCACGCTCCGTGCCATAGCGCCTTCAATTTTGAAGCTGCAACACGGACATCCATCAAGCACGAATAGTTGTATCTCTGCGCCGTCATCAACCCGCATCCTTTCCTTTGCTCTTGTTCCACACAGAGTTTGTTTCCGTTTATCTTATTTTTTGTAGTGGTGATTCATGGGCTACGTGCGCAACCCAGCCACGAGACCAAGAAATACCCTATCTGCACCTAGCGCATCAATCAAAGTGCATACCATCCTCTTATTATTACTTTTACAGAAAAAAAAAATATTGTGTCCAAGAATTTTAAAATTCATTGAATTCCCCCTCTAAACTTCCATCCTTTATCATCTGATAACCCGTAAGTTGCTACCAAAATTTGAAAACCTTATAAGCTCGCGAACCTCAAAATCTAATCCTGGACGTATCCGACCCACATAACCCCGGTGGCCGATCGTTAAAATGAATTAACAAACCGACCACCTACCTTCGGAATACTAGCAAATAATAATGGCGAAGCCTTAATGATCAATAATCGATGTACATCCCCATTTGAAGCTATGGTAAACAATCGATTATTAAGGTGTTTATTGCAAACGCCCTGTTTATATCGATCCTTTTGCATAGGTGTAAATGGTAGATCAATCGATGTATCGCATGATGCATGATTCCTACGCTCACTCGGCAAGTTTCGAGGCGCGCAATTGCACCAATAAACATTAATTAAAATGCATATCACCCTCTGATTTTTACTTTTAAAGAAGAAAAACATATTGTTTCCGCGGAGTTCGCGGGGTTGCTGTTAATTAATATTCTCATCACGCGCGGATGTTTCCTGTGCTTGACGGTGATTAAATTACATCCACCGGCTGGAGCGTGAGCAGTGCCGTCGAGTGCTTTGCGATATATCGATTGATTTGCCGCTTTAACCTATGGAAAAGGATCGATATACAGAGTGCTCGCAACGAACACCTCAATAATCGATTCTTCACCGTAGCTTCAAATGAGGAGATATCGATAATCGATAATTCAGCAACTGAGCGCGAGTCTCTTGAATATTGCTCTCTGATACTGAAAAATTTCATCGCTGCACATCCCTTGTATCGGCCCCGTTATGACCTGGAGTTTTCAGATCGAAGTTCACATAGGTGTGCTATATAAGTCCACACACTGGAAAAAAACCACATTGGATCTAAAGTCTAGACTCTTAAAAGCATCGACAAGAAAAAATACTCTTGATTCAATCAGATTTTTGCTTAAATCAAGAACCAAGCCTCTTAATTTGAGCGGATTTCCTTTTGATTTAAGCTTAAATCTGATTGAATCAAGAGTATTTTTTCTTGTCAATGTTTTCAAGAGCCTGGACTCTATAGCCAATGTTTTTTTCCAGTTCACGGCGTAATAACACTCAAATCATAATCTTGGAGCTTTAAATTTCAGGCTTTAGCCGTTGTTTCAACCTATTCATGCTGAATGGAACTAAATATTTGCAAATACATCCTATCAAAAAGGACCCTAATGTATATGCTTTGGGTACCACATAGTCTCTGTTGACGGCCTCCGGCCTCCCTCTCCATCCATGGTAAAAATGAATAAAATAATTTTTTAAATAAAACCAAAAAAAATAATCTTTTTCAGGTCTACACGCTTTAATTTTCTCTGTGATTGTTTTAGCATCAAATCAAAATCAAAATTAAAAATGAAATCCTGAAAAGTGAGTAATACAATTTAAGTCCTCTATCCTCCCAAAGCCCTTCAAGGAGTTAGCACTCTCTCATTTCCTCTAGAACCCCCAGTTGCCACCCTTTCACTGGGCGTCCCCTTCGTCTCCTCCCAGGAGGAACCAAATCAAGCCTCTTCTTCGGCAGTCTTCCTTCCGCCATCTTGTGTCTTGTTTATGTTTTTATTATTGAATTTCTCAATTGCCATGCAATTTATCGTAAGTTAAGTTTGAGAGAATTAAAGTTTATTACCTGATTTGAGAAAATCCGTTTGATTCCTCGCAGGTGTAGCTACAAGGTCGAATTGTGACAGCTTCATATCGTCAGCTGTGTCTACTTGTCGGCCTCTTTTCCATCGATACCTAACATCTCTGATCGTATATCCAACTGCACATAAAGAAAAAAGAATATCTTTTATCGAATAATTCACACAGACATCCCTGGAAAAAATTGGCGATAAGAGCTGTGTTTCAAAATACCATAGGAATTTTTATAGCCGGCTAAAGAAGGCTACAGAAAATCATATAGCGGGCTATAGAATGCGGAGAAAATCATACGGCCGGGCTATACGAAGCGATAAAAAATTATACAGCCGGGCTATAGTTCCTATAGCCGGGCTTCACACTTTATCGCCGGGCTGTTGCTTTTTCGCCATCGATTATAAAAGGCTATAAGAAATTCTGTAGAGATTCGTGTGCTTGGGAAATCATTAAGTTTGATACGGAACCACCTTCATATTTACAAAACACACGTTATATTTTCCTTTAATACATATTTTTTTTTCATCAATTAAAACGAGAGTAATCCATACAGGATGTGCAAAAATTTCAAAATCATAAGTTGAATAACGCTGACTCCGCCAGATTAATTATTAGAGCCTAACACAAAGCGGAGCGGCAACGCAATGGCGCCTACGAACCTAACAGGGATACTTCACGCATTGCGCAACGCGTGAAGTATCACTGTTAGGTTTGTAGGCGCCAATGCGCGTTTTGCGCTGGCTGCCCGCCTGCCGCGCCGCAGTGTGCCACGGCGCTTGAAGCAACAATTTCACACCAGCCAGAGGTACGGAACAGTATCATACCAGACTGAAGGCGGTCTAATATATTAGGAATTGCAGGCATCCATCAAAAGTACGGAGCTTTTCTCGCAAAGTAAATCAAGATACTACGGCCCAAAAAGAGAGCAGTGGTCCAAAAACTCACTAAGTCCTAGCATCCGTAATTAGTGACGTTTAGCGTACACCTTATCGCCAGGCTGTTGCTTAGTCGCCATCGGCTATAAAAGGCTATAAAAAATTGTGTAGCCGGCTATAGAAGCTATTGGAAATCTTACAGCCGGCCGTAGGTCTATAGAATTTTGGAAAACAGATTCTACTGCCAATTTTTACCAGGGATTTATTTTACATACTGTGAGTGAAAATGATGAAGGAAACAAGTGAGAGAAATTATTGAGTAACTGAAAACTATTATCCCACTCAATGCGCAAAGTTTTAAAATGCCCTGTAACTTTGGATTTTTGGGTAAATGCTACAGTTCACATTCTCGAAGTCGGGAAGTGTACCAAATTTGGCACTTCTACGACAATAACACTATCAACTCTGTGTCATTTGCTCACAGCGATGTACTAAATAACTTCGATTGAATAGAACACGATTATAAATTGAGGCAACAAAATTTCGTTGCATTAATTTTTTTTTCAAATTTCCTTGACTACATTAGCGGCAAGTGAAAAATACAGCCATTAACGAAAATCAATTTATCTAAAGGACGAAAGCATCGGTACTTTTTTACAAGCTTGCAAAAACTTAAAACCAGCCCGCCAATCACTTTCTCAGAGGTAGCCAAGGTACTCGATTTGTATCGAGTCGGGGGTCGAAACGATCGTAAAGGTGGTTTACTACTTATAGGCGCCAAAAATATCTGAAAAATGTATCTCTATTTTCTTACATTTTTGGGTAAAATATGAACACTAAATCTCCAATTATAAGAGGAACTTAAATACAAACGCTTCCTTTTCATATGATTTGACAGACGCAGATTGCATGTACAGAACATATGATTTGGTATAAAGCCATACTAAAATCTCTCCCCTCTCTTAAAGCACGGCTGTTAAAGATCACCAACTTTACCTCACGAACTTGAGAATTCTGATAAACAAAATGCCAATAGCCGCCTCGCAGCAGTCAACTACTGGAAGAAAATTCTACTTAAACAATCGTAAAACGGTCAACTTCAAGTAATTATTGAGTTTATTACATATTGACGGAGAAACTGCAGAGACGCGTGTTTTGTTTGCGGAGTTTCAAAATCTCCGATCGCATTTCATTTTATTATTCACAGAATATTCTTCACATGGAGAGGCAAAATCAGGGAAGTTTCCGAGAAACTGCGTTGAGCAGTTTTTCATTTAAAAATTTAGTAGGTAAGTCAGGAAGTCCAATGCGTTAAAAAGCGAGACATGCACCACTGCAAGCAGTTCTATACTGTCAATATTAAATGACGACATAGTTTTGCCTCTGACAGTGACGAGGCTTGGATGATCGATGATCGACATTTTCCCATTTGAAACTATGGTAAAGAATCGATTATTAAGGTGTTCGTTGCGAACACCCTGTTTATAGATAAATTTCATGGGTTTAAATGGCAGATTAGTTGACATATCGCGAGACACGGCACGCCATTGGCCTATCAGGGGCGAAGCGTGAATGATCGATTATCGATATTTCCCTATTTGAAGCTTTGGTGAAGAATCGATTATTGAAGTGTTCGTTGCGAACAGCCTATTTTTCGATCCTTTTCCATAGATTTAAATGACAGATAAATCGATACATCGAAAAGCACGCAACGGAATTCACTGGAAAAAAAACACATTGGATCTAGAGTCTAGACTCTTAAAAACATCGACAAGAAAAAATACTCTTGATTCAATCGGATTTTTGCTTAAATCAAGAACCAAGCCTCTTAATTTGAGCGGATTTCCTTTTGATTTAAGCTTAAATCTGATTGAATCAATAGTATTTTTTCTTGTCAATTTTTTCAAGAGTCTGGACTCTAGATCCAATGTGTTTTCTTTTCCAGTGAACTGTGGCCTTTGACATTCTCAGACGTGCAAATTTCACAATATTAAAAAGTGCAACTGACATAAAACCAGAGGGTCCCCGCCGTCGAATTGATCATGTTCATCGAGCAGATTTTATTTATCAAGGGAGCTGCGGAGATCAACCGGCACAAAATGTGGCAAGAATGCGTTATTTTCTTTCGCTTCTCAGACTCCGAAAAACAAGTTTGCTTATTCCGCGACACAAATTTGCAGCAGAATGCTCAATAAGAGGAAATAGAAGGGGGCGGCTGTATAAGAGCGGTTGTTCACACGCCAAAAAAAAGGAAGACAGAAAAAATGCAGAGCTTTGACACGATAGAGAGCACTTCAATTGTTGAGCAGTGACGCTCAAAATGGGCACTCATGTGTCGCCTGAGGGTTAAAAAGGAACGGGGAAAATCATGGGCGACGAATGAATGACGTATTCAATACTGGAACGGTCCAACAAAAAAGGGATATAACTGTTGGAGGCGAATTTCAACCTATTACTATTTGCGAGTGTGAAACGAACCGCACCGCTGTGACTGCCGTAATAAAATTCCAGCGAATGAATCTGTATTAAATTTTTGACTTAGGGATCACATATTGCTTTATTTCCGTGGGTCTGATGACTTCGAAGACTCCTAAAAGGATGAGATGAGACATTTGAGTGAGTCAGTGCTCTCATTCCAAGGGTGGCATGAAACGTAAGAAAGAAATGAAAGATTGGAAATTTCAGTGAAATATTTCATGGAATTTCACAATGCCGTGAAATATTTCGTATTTTTCAGGGGCTAGACTATACAACCCGCACTCAAACACACGCAAATAGAAGAAAGTCACAATTTTTACATTTTGCGAAACATGAAAAGGAACCGGTATTTTTAATACCTTTCATAAATTTCTGAAATTTCATGAAATATTTCACGGGGAATTTTAAGATTTTATTTTTCATGAAATTTTTCCACCCTGTCCATTCCATACCCGTCAAAGTTCCGGGATTCGTTTAAGATTTTTTCAAAAGTTCCGGGAAATGCAAAAGCTCCGGAACATTTCGGAAATTTCAAAAGTTCCGAGAAAAATTTAGGAAAGGCTCGGAAGTTCCGAAATTCATTACTAGTTCCGAGAAATGGAAGCAATGGAGAGAGTCAAAACCAGATAGACTTAATTTCATTGCAACGTTGCTGTTGAATTTTTTAAATTCTGCAACTTGTCAATATTGCTTGTTAGGGTTCACCACACAAGTTGTCCTCTGACAAGATTTTTAGGTTCTCGGCTACTCATAATGCGAAGAAAAAGCTGAGCTATTATGCTTCTTCTCTCTTCTGTCCTTTGCACTGATGCAGACCGAGGTGTTGGTCGGAACGATTGTGTGCCCACCATGTTAAGGTAAAATTGTAAATATATTAACAACCTCTTGTACATTGTTTTTTTTTTTTTTTTTTTTTTTCTATTTATTTAAACACAGTCTGAGTAGCAATTATTGCATATTATATTTGTAAAGTCGGCCAATAACTCAGCTTTTTCCTCGTGTTATCTTCTGATGTATACATCACTGAAAACGAGCCTCTTTTCATGATAAGTGCACTAACAATGAATTTTCATTTCATTTTCGTTTTACCCTTCGTCATATTTCTTTGTTTTTTCGGTGAATGTGGGCGGGGGTAAGAGGGTGTGTGTGTGAGATCGTATGACCTATGGTCGTGAGGCCTCTGCACATGCTCCTGCTACAGGTTGGGGGTATGGTTTTAGGGCCTATCATTGTGACCCCACAACCAAAAATTTGTCAGGAATAGGCAGTTACATGGCCATAAAAATGGTCGGATAGGTTAGGACAGTGGGTTAACAACTTACAAATCCGATTGTTCCATAACCTTTGTCTCACAGGAGAGTGAGCGTGTGTATTTCATTCGAGTTGGTCTTAAAACTTCGCTTCATATTTGCCTAAACTTTTCGGTTTGATGAGCTGAGACTTCAGTAGTAGGAGCAAACCTTCGCTTCATTGAACTTTAGCTCAGTCCTGTCAACTTTTGCAGTCAGATCTCTCGACCAAGGTTTCAGTCCTTCAGACCGAACTATTCGGGACGTATGACCGAGTTTTTTTCCGTGTGTGCTGAAAATAAAGATTGTATGTAGAATTTACCATTCCTTCACGCCGTCAATTCAGAGTCAATTCTGCCAGAAGAAAGGTAAACGTTATACTACATACTGGGGCAGGTTACCATTCCTCTGGCAGAATCGGCTTGAAGATTGGTCAAATTTATCATTCCTTCACGCTGTGTGAAATACACACTGGAAAAAAAAACACATTGGATCTAGAGTCCAGACTCTTAGAACATCGACAAGAAAAAATACTGTTGATTCAATCAGATTTAAGCTTAAATCAAGAATCTTAATTTGAGCGGATTCCCTTTTGATTTAAGCTTAAATCTGCTTGAATCAAGAGTCCTTTTTCTTGTCAATGTTTCCAAGAGTCTGGACTCTAGATTCAATGTGCTTTTTTTTCCAGTGCAGCGTGAAGGAATGGTAAATTCTACCAATCTTTTTTTTTCAGTAAATGCTCCAATTTGGCAACGTCATGCCTAGAATTTCGAATTAACCATCTCACCCGTTCTTCGACCGGACTCGCGGCTTCCAATAAATCCCTCCCCCTTCACCCCCACCGGCATCCCTCCAATCCCATTAGCCCCTCTCCCCCCTCTCTGTCCGATCTTCTCCTCCGCGATCCCTCAGGGATTTCGCTCATTTAAGTGCAGTCTCATTGAAAAACCGAGAACCATTTGCCAAATTCCCAGAAGAGTGCCCATCCCTCGGAGCCTGTCGAAATATAAGGGTTAGCCGCACTAGGTGGCAATATCAACCCGTGCTCTCGGAGACTAAAAGATTTCAGACCGAGGCTTTTAATAGTGCCACCATTTTAGTTAAAGAAGACTAGACTTAGGCGGGTAAGACGCATCTGTACTTAAACGTGAGTCGAAAAGAGTTCCGAAAGTTGCACGGTGGCGCTCGGCTTAGACGCACATCTGCCTCAAATTTTCTGTTGCATAAATCGTCGTTCCTTCCGCGAAAGGACGTAAGTTAATATCAATGTCGCCAAATTTCTCCTCGCCAATGGACCACTAGACAACGTACGAATTTCAGCATTCTGATACATGTTTCTTAACCAAAATTTCACGTAAAACACGATATGCACAACAAAAATTATCGAAATCGACTCCTTATGAAGAAATTAAATGATTCTTGATGTGTGAATTCAAACCATCCGCTCATGAAAACTCAATGCTATACGTGATTCACATCGCGCGCTAAACGGTATCATGACAGTCTCGGCACATAAAGCGAAATGTGAGGTAGCTTCAGTTTTATGATACCTGCCCAGGAGAAGTTGTTTTTGTACTAAAATAGAGTAGCTCTCTAACTGAAAACTCCTAAATTGTCGTGCCAAGGAAGAACGCCGTATGAGCTTTCAGACGTTGCCAACTTTCTTTCGATAAAAACAGAATTTACTGGAAAAATTGTAAATATTTTCGGACTATTCTTTTCAGACAATTTTGTACGAAATTCAATCTAAAATATTTGAAAATTTCAAGGAAAAATATGAGTAAATTGCGTCAAAAATACATGTTTTAATAAGAAAAATTTGGCAACTCTAGAATGTTCATACGGCGTTCTTCCATAGAACGACAGTAAAGGACATATTATATCAAATTTAGACGGATGCGGCTGTACTTTAATACCATCTAAAGGGCAAAAATGGCTAAACCCACGTTTTTGTTAGATCACCGCATAAAAACCTCCCCTCCGAAATAAAACGGGATCCTCATTTTTTTTACAAGTCGGGCACTTTTTGAAGCGAACAGTTCCACGAAGGAATGGAAAATTAATCCGGAAAAAAGACCTGCGACCTATTTCGTTTCACTCAATCAAAACATCACACTTTTCCAAGTTTTCCTGCATGCTTAGTCAACACGGTGAACGCACATCAAAAATTACGAGTGGAAATGCGACGCGAGGCGTCTGTTTCCGCAAATATTCACCCCTTCCTCTCCCCACGTCCCCCTCACGCCCCAACTTGGCTGATCTGTTCCATCCAGTGCACATATCAGCCCCCTCCCATGCGACCACCAAGTCGCGAATGTCATGACACATAAATACGCGCGTCGTAAAGGGAATGCACTGAGTAGATATGACCCCGAAAATAGGATGACTTGCAGCTATCACGACCTCAGCTGTAAAATTTTGTCAATGAGGCCCAAAACCTCGGTAAAGGAGATGTTTTATGTGTGAGGAATTTGCGATTTGATTGTTGATTCTTATGTAAAAGTTGGCGAGAAACACGATTGTGCCACTGGTTCTCTCTGAAATCAACTCCCAAGCTCAAAAAAACCTCTCAAGTTGAGGCCAAAATGGAGGGAATATCCCACGCTATCCTGAGAGTCCACTTCTACATCAAGACAAACTCTCCATGCAAAGATAGAGAGCAAATACATTAGCAGTAATGCCGTGTTTTCAGTTTTGGAGTCCCCAAATAAAGTGGCAGCCCTGTCAATGTATTTGTTCAATATCTTTGCATGGAGAGTTTGATTTGATGTAGAGGTGGACTCTCAGGATAGCGTGGGATATCCCCTCCATTTTGGCCTCAACTTGAGAGCTTTTTTTGAGCTTGGGAGTTGATTTCAGCGAAAACCAGTGGCACCGTCGTGTTTCTCGTGAACTTTTACGCAAGAATCCATGGTCAAATCGCAAATTCCTCGCACATGCAACATCTCCATTGTGAATATTTTTCTCCAAAATTTGCATACACTTTTATTCGGGATTTACCCTGATACATCTGAAAGTATTTACGGAAAAATATGCACAACCTCCCTCGAAAATACATGTTTATCCGGGCAAATTTGGCAACACTCGATTGCCCATACGGCGTTCTTCCTCAGCACGACAGCGTGGGCGCTCAACATTCCAAGAAATACGCAACTACACTCATGTTCATGGATGCATTCACACAATCATCTTTAATCGTCATCAAACATTTCGGCGGAGCTCTGAATAAAATTCTCATCGGCTTAAGTGAAAGATGCAAATTCCACCCGAGATTTTCTGAGTGCAACCCCCCCCCCCCCCCCACCGATTCGGCTTTGTTTGAGAATTTTCATCTCAAAAGTAAGATCCGGTCCGAGCAAACCACAAACAAATCTGCAATGCGGGACTAGCTTCGATGCCAAGTGTAATTATGAGTACGGTCAAGTCTACGGAGCTTATTAGCCGCGAATCTTGGGATTGCTATATGGACTACATTTTTCAAAAAGAAACCACTTTTTCCGGCTCATTTGGACGTATTTCTGCCGAAAGGAACCAGAGACGGGTGGAAACGAAGAAGTGCGCTTCGTAGTTCGTCGCTCCTCTGACGTAAGAAGCGTATCTCGAATTTCACGTGAGCCCTGTTCTCCGTATGATCCTATGCTTTCCGGGGCTCATGCGGAATGGAGATGTTGCTTGTGTGAGGAATTTGCGATTTGACTGTTGATTGTTATGTAAAAGTTCGCAAGAAACACGATGGTGCCACCGGTTTCCTCTGAAATCATCTCCCAAGCTTGAAAAAAGCTCTCAAGTTGAGGCCAAAATGGAGGGGATATCCCACGCTACCCTGAGAGTCCACCTCTACATCAAGACAAACTCTCCATGCAAAGATAGGGAGCAAATACATTGACAGGGCTGCCACTTTATTTGGGGACTCCAAAACTGGAAACACGGCATTACTGCTAATGTATTTGCTCTCTATCTTTGCATGGAGAGTTTGTCTTGATGTAGAAGTGGACTCTCAGGATAGCGTGGGATATTCCCTCCATTTTGGCCTCAACTTGAGAGGTTTTTTCGAGCTTGGGAGTTGATTTCAGAGAGAACCAGTGGCACAATCGTGTTTCTCGCAAACTTTTACATAAGAATCAACAGTCAAATCGCAAATTCCTCACACATGCGACGTCTCAAATAGAGATACTCCCTTACGTCAGAGGAGCCACGAGTTGAGGGTTGTACGGCCGCGCTGAGGAAAACCGCCGTATGAATATTCGAGAGTTGCAAAATTTCCTTCACTAAAATGTTAATTTTTAAGGAAATGTATGAATAATTTCCCCTGAAATTTTCAGGAACTTTGAGTGGTATCGCGAACATAATTATCAGAAAAATTGGAAGAAAAATATTCATAAGTTTACCGGGCGAGTCGTGTTTTATCTGAGGAAATTTGGCAACGCCTGAAGGTTCATACGACGTTCTTCCTTAGCGCGGCATCGTAAGAGTGGATGTGAATTACAAAGCGCCGGTGACGTCAGCGGCGACGACCGGGCTTGACGAGCTCATTGTTGCCACATTATCTCATTAGTCCGTGGTTGGGATCATTTTGTTCAATTAATAATTTTCAAGCACGATTTGGCGACCGCGAAGAAAATAAAAGAAGTTAGCGTCTCGATAGAAAGAGAAATCTCGATACCCGCCACCGAAACGGCCAAGTTGGAAACTCACCCACGGTTTCATTAGAACGCGGCGGGAGAAGGGGGGAGGGATAGGGGCTCAAGGGGTTTTTTGGGGGCAAGGCGAGGGGGGAGGGGGGGATGAAACCGCCGAGCGACCATCAAATCACAAACTCGAAACGGATAATCGTGGGCTCACCGCAACTTACTCGCTCGCTCTTGTCGACGGATGTCCTGCCGGAATAATTAACGCTCGCCTTCCGTTGTGTTGTCAAATTTCGAGGAAAATACGCCTAAATTGTTGCAATCTGCCCGGTGTGCTGAGCAGAATCGGCAACGTTGTGTCAATTTTGGATGCATGCGTGAGATGACCGGCGTCTTGCGTTATGGTTTTCAAAGTTATGGGAATCGGTCTTCGTCAAAGAGATGCCATGATCTTGTACTGCCATGCTGAGGAAGAACGCCGTATGAGCCTTCAGGCGTTGCCAAATTGCCTTCGGTAAAACACGATTCCCCTGGTAAACTTATGAATATTTTTTTCCCAAGTTTTCAGGGAATATTCTCTGTATTTCGATCTAAAGTACCTGAAAATTTCAAGGGAAAATATTCATAATTTTTCTCATAAATAAACATTTTATCAAAGGAAATTTGGCAACTCTCGAATGTCATACTGCGTTCTTCCTTAGCACGGCAGTGTAGCTCCTCTCACGAAAGAGCGTAACTACATTTCAATATTGCCGAATGCCCCCTAGCAAATTGCATGTTAATCAGGAGAATCCTGCACATTTCTAACTGAAAATATCACTGATTGCCCCTCAGATTCCATGCAAATATATTATAAAATTTGGATAAAAATTGCACGGGTACATTTTTTCTAAATAAATTAATTTTTTGAATCAATTCGGCAACCTTGGAATGGAGTTGCGTTCCTTCATTCGGCAGACGAAAAACTCAAAAAGACCATACCACTCCTGCGAAGCTCATAACGGATGTTTTTTTTTTTGAACTTTCTCTATGCGTTAGTTTTTCAACTTCCTCGCTTGATATTTCTTTATTTATATCACCAACCTCCCTCATTCAGGAAAACTTTATAAGTATAAGACTTTTAGTAAATTAAACATAAACTTACAGCTTCCAAATTTTAGAGGGCATCTTTGAATATCCATTGGAAAATTTTGTAGATTCATTGGGCAGGCAGCTTTGATTGTCAACCTGAAATCAGAATAATCTAGCGTTACATTTTAAACCTTTAGAGAGGAAAAACGGTATAGCTGCAGAGTTATTAAAAAATAATGGAAAGTTATAAACAGACATGGGTGTCTAGGTCAAAACAACCCGTCTCAGATTGCATAGACTTGGCGGGTTAGCTACAGCACGCTGGAAAAAAAAACAAATTGGATCTAGAGTACAGACTCTTAAAAACATCGACAAGAAAAAGTACTCTTGATTCAATCAAAATCTAGCTCAAATCAAGAACCTAGCCTCTTAATTTAAGCGGATTTCGGTTTGATTCAAGCAAAAATCCGATTGAATCAAGATTATTTTTTCTTGTCAATGTTTTCAAGAGTCTGGAGTCTAGATCCAATGTGTTTTTTTTCCAGTGCATTTTATAACTTTCCAAGAGCCCACGCTAGACATTTGAGCGTCAAACCGAGAACAATGTACTGTCGCGTGTATTTTTCATGATCCTGTATGTATACACGGTTATTGAAGCAGTAGGTCCTTCTGTTCGGTTTCCACCAAATGTATGAAGATTTCCTCAATTATTTTTTGAGAATTTTGCGAGTCTCGTATCCTGCGATTTCTAACGAGCCGATGACCTGAAAAAGTCGCCTTTTAGATTGATATCGGAACGTTCATTTATGTAAGCCAAGTTTCATCTTAAGCGTCCTAGAAAGAAGAGTGAAAAAAGAATGGAAGCAACGATAACCACTCATTGAAACGAAGGTTCCTAGAAAAATATCGAGCGGACTTTTCTACTTTCCGAAGGAATCGGAAGATGAATGTAATTCTGTGGAATTTTCTTAGAAAGGAGAAAGTGACGTTAATTGTGTACATTAGAAATGGTCAACTCAAACTTTACATTACGGGAAATATCTAACTTAACGTAGCAATGTTGCCAGATTGTGTGAAACAACCTGAATATTTTGCATTGAGTTGTTTAGGAAATGTGTTGAATTAACAAGAAAATCTGGCAAAAATGCAACAAAAGTTGGAGGGTGTTAACTAGAATCAGCCTGACTTTATTTCATCTTGCCAGAGGTTCTTCCGTATTTTATTTTTTAACAGAAGTAAGGAGCAACGTAACACCTTAAACTTTTTCATTTTTTCAGAGCCAGCCGTTTCGCGGTCTAGCACTACTAGCGTTACTCTTGCGATTTTTTATTACATAGCGTATAAGATATAAACAACATTCTCAGAACATTTCAAGGCGAAAGTGTTGCTTGTTATCTCGAAGAAAAATAAAATTGTACATTAAATGAGGCAATGTATTTACGCAGTCAGGCTGATTCCAGCCAATGTCATCCAATTGACGATCAAAACGGTGTTCTCCGTTGTGATCTAATTATTTTTCTGTTCCCCTCATTGTAACTACTTACGAGCTTGACAACATTTCAAAAGCAAAATTCATCTCACGACTGAAAATCTGTCATCATGAAACATCATGTTTGAGGCGTTAGGCACGGAAAAGGCATTGCATTTCTTGGTTGCGGTGTTTCCAAATCTACAGGACAGTTTTTATTTTAGAGAGGAAACTATTGGGTAAATTTTCAGAAAATTTTCGTTCTTAGCACATTTCAAAATCCTAACAAGAATTCTGTAGAATTTTCAACGAGCTCCATTAATTTGCAGCCTTAACTATCATGAATGAAACGTTAACGGAGATTCTGAAAACCGCAACCAAGGAATGCCCTTTTTGCACCCAGCGTTTTGATTTGATTCAAGTAGGCAGTGATTTTTGAGTGAGCGGGATTTTGATCGGCATTCGCGGGAGATGCTATTTTCTTCTTCGTAGGTGAATTGAAAAAGAAGAGGATATGTCCAGAAATGGGCGGGCAGAGCACAGAAAAATAGAAACAGAATACTGCACAGACCATGGTCTTCAGCATAGAAAAATAGAAATGAAATTTGTTTATTGGGAAGAGGCGACGGGGACGTCCCGTGAAGGGTTGGCGGCAGGGCGTTGACGAAGAGATGTTGCGGTGTCAGTTGCCCGATAACCTCTGGGAAGACAGGCATATGTGGCGTTTGGGGGTCGTAGAACGCCAGAGTGCGTTGTAAAGCGACTTTAATAATAATAATAAATTTGTTTAAAGTAGAACATAAATAACTGCCAACTAGGTAAGTTTTGAAGAAATCGTGGCAACAGTTAAACATGCTAAAAAGCTGGAGTTCATTTGAAACACTTATTATTGCATCTTTTGACCGTTTGCCTCGTGATTTCCGCAAATTAATAAGTTCGTGCCCTGCAGATTCCGTGAATTAATTATACCCGGAGACTTTTTCAATTACGCGCAGAGCAACGAGAAGAATAGAAAAGAAGAGAAAAAATGGAAATAGAGGGATACTGTTAAAGTATCTTTCGACAACCGAGGAAGTAGATCCAAAACGCCGAGATATATCACAATGCGAGACAGAATTTTGGCAAATGAAGCTGCATAAATATGAAGTATGGGCTTTTTAATTAAAACTTCCAGACAAACACAGCCGCGGATTAACATTTTGTAGCAAGTGATGCAGCATTCATGAACCAATCGAAAAACCGCAACCAAGGAATGCCCTTTTTGCACCCAGCGTTTTGATTTGATTCAAGTAGGCAGTGATTTTTGAGTGAGCGGGATTTTGATCGGCATTCCCGGGAGATGCTATTTTCTTCTTCGTAGGTGAATTGAAAAAGAAGAGGATATGTCCAGAAATGGGCGGGCAGAGCACAGAAAAATAGAAACAGAATACTGCACAGACCATGGTCTTCAGCATAGAAAAATAGAAATGAAATTTGTTTATTGGGAAGAGGCGACGGGGACGTCCCGTGAAGGGTTGGCGGCAGGGCGTTGACGAAGAGATGTTGCGGTGTCAGTTGCCCGATAACCTCTGGAAGACAGGCATATGTGGCGTTTGGGGTCGTAGAACGCCAGAGTGCGTTGTAAAGCGACTTTAATAATAATAATAAATTTGTTTAAAGTAGAACATAAATAACTGCCAACTAGGTAAGTTTTGAAGAAATCGTGGCAACAGTTAAACATGCTAAAAAGCTGGAGTTCATTTGAAACACTTATTATTGCATCTTTTGACCGTTTGCCTCGTGATTTCCGCAAATTAATAAGTTCGTGCCCTGCAGATTCCGTGAATTAATTATACCCGGAGACTTTTTCAATTACGCGCAGAGCAACGAGAAGAATAGAAAAGAAGAGAAAAAATGGAAATAGAGGGATACTGTTAAAGTATCTTTCGACAACCGAGGAAGTAGATCCAAAACGCCGAGATATATCACAATGCGAGACAGAATTTTGGCAAATGAAGCTGCATAAATATGAAGTATGGGCTTTTTATTTAATACTTCCAGACAAACACAGCCGCGGATTAACATTTGTAGCAAGTGATGCAGCATTCATGAACCAATCTCATTGCCAAATTTCAAAAATTTCCTATTTTTCCTAGAGAAAAAACCAAATCTAAGTTTAAAAATTATTGGTTAAGAAATAACGACGAGTAAATAATAAACGACACATTGACGAATTGTCACCACCCGACCAAAGTAACGCCTAGCGCAAAATTTCCACCATCATTTTACTTTTTTAACAGAGAAATTGTTGGTTGACTTGGTTCGAAAATTTCACTAAATTTTATCAGCAGCACAAAGGAAATTCAGTGAAATTTTCGAAAAGTTTCGTCGAACAATTTCTCTGTGAAAAAGTAAAATGGCGAAGGAAATTTATAAACGTCGCATGGCGCTTGTGATATCACGGAAAAAAAGAGGTAGGGGTGAAGTCCCAACTGTTGGATGATATGGACATTCCCAATTAATTGTGGTAATACCCCAATCAGTGAGTTCAAAAACACACCAACTCGGTAACTCGAAATTACTCAATTTTCATACGAGACGGTCAATTTTTATAAAAGTCATTGAAGTTAGCGGATCTGTTCCAACTTGGACCTTTAAAATGCTCTTAAGTGCTTGTATTTCACCACCAAAAATCTCTTTCTTAGACTAATTTCTTCATTTACTGTTTGGTTTCGTGTGTGTCTTGATTCTTTTCATTTTTCCGAGTTGGTGTGTTGTCGTACTCACTGATTAAATTGTGGTAGTATCCCAATTAATTGTGGTAGTATCCCGATAAATTAGGTTCCTAACCTAATTAATTGTGGTAGTATCCCAATAAATTAGGTTCCTAACCCAAATTTTGCGGTATTACCCCAACTTGAGTTGCGGTATTACCAAAATTAATTGCAAATGTCCATATCATCCAACAAATTTGGGCAGTAGAACAATTTTGGGGGATAACCCCTGACACTTTTTTTCGGTGATACTTTGGCCGGAAGGTGAGGATATCCAGGCGAAATCACACAATATGACTACCAGAAAAAATTATGCTCTGTTCCTTTATTTTTTTAATGCCATTGAAAACTCTACCCAAATTCAAGTCATGAAAAACAAGAGACTTTGAAATTGGAAACATGATACCTGCGGACTTTGCAAATTCCGGTCCTTAAGATTAACAACGTACGTTGAACCTCACATCACAACATGTAACTCAACCCCGTGTTGAGGTTAAGAATTCATGCTATAAACAGTTTAACGTCAGTCTAGAAGATCGAGGCGGCAGATCGTCCCTTGCACTGAGTAACTCTCACGAATTTCACTTTCCAAATTCAGATACAACATAATAGGGTAATACTTCGATTGCAATTCGGAGCGCAAACGCCTTCAATTATTCGGTTATGCAAGACACTTCCACCAAGCACGAATAGTTATCTAACCTGCCCCTGCCAACTCAAGTTATAAGTGAAACTAAGGTGTGCTGGACTGCTGGCTTGCTAAGTAAGAACGTTGTATGAGTCTTCAGCGGTTGTTGGTTTTTCCAGGAAAAATACGACATTTTGGGAAACTGTTCGAAATCTTTATCCCCCGATTTTTTTTATAGAATCTTCCTCGTAATTTGATCTAAAGTGTCTGCAAATTTAAAGGTAAAATATCCATAACTTTTTTAAAAAAAATACATCTTTTCTCGGAAGAAATTTATCAACATTTGAATGCTTATAAGGCGTTTTTTCTTAGCACGGCAGTATGCGTTCCGTATGCCATGGATCATCAAAAAACGACGAAACGCTCTATTCCATTAGTTTCGTTTCAGTTTTAGCGGGAAATTTGAAGTACAATGCCGATTTTGCAATATTCGACCCTTATGGTCCGATTGACTTTAGCCATAGGAAGATTAGACCAATGAGAGTTGAGTTTAAAAATCGGCATTTTCCTACTCGACTTTCATGGGCGTAATCTCCTTCAGATTTCAAAATCCTCGCCAAGGCTAAAACGAGACAACCTAAACGAAGCGCTGCTTGAATGGGGGAAGAGCATCCGACAAGCCAATGTATCTTTCCAAATTAAATCCTCTGTTCAGCCAGCCAGGTTGGCCTAGCGGTCAACGCGTCTGACTCCAGACCTATAGATTCCGGGTTCGAATCCATGTGGTGGCGACAAACTCACTGGAACTGACGAGTGGATCTGCTGAAACAGATTCTACTCGATCTTAATCCCTGAAAATTGGAAAGCCGTAGCCTGGATGTGCCACAATCCCCCTGATGTCTACTGACAATAAAAATAAACTCTGTCTATAGATGATCGTAGATTCCTAATTTTCTAAATGAATAGGAAAAGAAGCCAAATGGACTGCATTTTGCTATTTGGAACTATAAATTCTAGCCCGGTTTAAAAACTACGTAAGTACCATTAGTTTCCCTATGCAGATAAGTGTTTTTTCATATGAGCCAGAATTAATGGTTCCAAATTGCAAAATTCAGGCCAAATAAACTAAACTAAGGAAAAAAAAACAACTACTTCTTGATCAACTTGATGTGCTTATGCAGGTAAATCCAGTGAAGGTTGAGATGGTGGTTGATAAAAGAAATTAAAGTTTTATTTTTCAGGAAGAATGTTGAATCATTTTCACCGAAGCTTAGAGCACAAGAGAGGGTAACAAAATGGTCATAGGGTGAAGAAGTGACCGCAATATTTCTGTAATGAAACGACTTGTTGAAACTCCTCCTCACCACTAAATCCTTGTAAGTCTACATTAATGACAGGAAGCGTCCCCGAGGGTGCTCAGAGTTCAAAAGTTTATACCGCGCAGCCTCGTAAAATAGTCGCCCTGGGTGATGAAAAAAAGAGCTACGTTGGTGCACAAAAAGTCTTTCCGCGAAAATTGAGAGGAGTAGGGTGCTCGTAGATGCTGACTCCTGCTGCTGCCGTGCTAAGGAAGAACGCCGTATGAACCTTCAGGCGTTGCCAAATTTCCTGTGATAAAACCTGAATTTACTAGGAAAATTGAGAATATTTCTTTCCAAAAATTTCAGATGATTTCATACGCAATTTAATCTAAAATATCCGAAAATTTCAAAGAAAAAGGTGCATTAATGTTGTCAAAAATACATGATTTATCAAGGGAAATTTGGCAACTCTCGAATGTTCATACGGCGTTTTTCCTTAGTACGGCAGTTTCTCTTTGTGAGAGCACGTAGCCAACCAGCCAGACGTTTAATGCTGTATCTTCCGATTTTTTTCCACCCAAATTTAGAAAAAAACAAACATCCGATTTGATTGTCCTAACTCATGACTTAGACACTTAAGTACATTTAGTCAAAATTTCGTGTTTATCAGAGTGGTGCGCAACAACCGAAAGCGCCGATTTCTAACCTCAAAACGGCCAAAATGTCTATTTTGGCACCCATTATCACTCCGTGTGAAAAAAGAGAGGTAGGTACATTCGATATTATAGTCCTACCTCATGAGTTACACACTTAAGTACATTTAGTTAAAATATCGTGTCTATCAGAGTGGTGCGCAACACCCACGCACGCAATTTTCTAACCTCAAAACGGCCAAATTGCCCATTTCGGCACACATTACACCGCTCTGCATGGGTTCTGTCCTTCGACCCAGATCAATTTTTTTCAATTTATAGGTGCAAAGAAGTCCAATCATGCCCATATTAACTTCAGGAAAATTATCTGGTGGTCAGGACGCCGCCATCTTGATTTTTTTCAAAATTGAGAAAACCCACGATTAGATTTTTGCAAATATCTCCTGAACGATTCATCTCACGAAAAAAACAAAAAAAAAAACCGCAGAAAAAAGATGAAATCTCCTACCAATGGTTACCAAACTTGATTTAATCCTGTGAAACAGCGGTTTATATGATCTCGTTGATGAGTGTGATCTTTTGATGAGATTTTAAAAAGACCCAAAATTATAGATCCCTCGACGTGACCTCAAATTAATAGTCCAATGCAAGCTGTGTGAGCTGAACACTCTACCCCATCAGTTTTGTACTGATCCTCATTAGAGCACAAAATTTTTGCTCTGATTGAAAATTTTTGAACTTTTTGGGTCGGTCCAACCCCCCCCCCCCCCCCCCCCCGCAAATAGTGTGAGTCTAGCACTACATTGGCCACATTTTTAGGTTTTCTCAGGAGATTTCATCTTTTTTCTGCGGTTTTTTTTTTTGTTTTTTTCGTGAGATGAATCGTTCAGGAGATATTTGCAAAAATCTAATCGTGGGTTTTCTATATATATAAAGTCGCTTTATAACGCACTCTGGCGTTCTACGACACCCAAACGCCACATGTGCCTGTCCTCCCAGAGGTTATCGGGCAACTGACACCGCAACATCTCTTCGTCAACGCCCTGCCGCCAACCCTTTACGGGACGTCCCCGTCGCCTCTTCCCAGGTGGTACCCAATCCAAAACTTGTTTGGGTAACCTCTCCTCCGACATTCTTTGCACATGTCCATACCAGCATAACTGCCTGGACATGACGTCGTACACGATATCTTCTTCAACCTTCATCACCTTCATCACCTGGCGAATTCTCTCATTACGGACACGGTCCCGTCTCGAAATGCCGGCAGATCGCCGCCAAAAATCCATTTCAGTTGCCCTCAACATTTCTTGCGTTCTTTTCGTCAAAGGCCACACTTCACTACCATAGAGCACGATACTTTTAACGATGGCGTCATATATCCGGTGCTTGTTTGCCTTTGAGATGCTCTGATCCCAGAGCACCCCGTTCAGCATCGCGATGGCTCTCCTGCCCTGGATGATCCTGTCCTTAATTGCTCTATCCATCCTTCCATCCTGATCAAGCCAGACACCGAGATACTTGTACTCATCACACTCTTCGCTGAAAGACTTCCACGCACGAGGCATCCAAAAGCTGTTCTCTTAATCTTAGTCTCAGTATCAGACTTGCTTGGATCGAGCTGGTTGTGTGGAGAAGTGAGGTAAGCCCCTTATTCTACAAAAATTGCTTTGATTTTTCGTCAGTGATGAACGACTGAGGCTTTGGCAGAGAAGCTCTTCTCCTGTAGCGGACTTCAAATCCTCGCAGATTCGGCGGGAGCGTCGAGCACCTCGGCGCGTTCAAACGGCTCGCGTTCGGCCGCACATAGTCCGATTTTGTTGCGGTTTGTTTTGTTGAACTCAAAATATCCTAAGGAAGATTTTGAGCCCAAGTTTTTTAAAATTGGTCCATTTTTATGGATTTTAGAGAGGGGGGGATACTTACTTATTGAACGCCCCTCGTAACTATTTTAATTCATGTCATTTTGAGATGCCAATTTTTTCCGTTCGTCTTCAAGTCAAGTACAGCTTTGGAGTATTTTTTCCGAATATTTATCTCAACAATTGATGGGCAAAAATGCGTAACGGGTGTGACACGTTACGGGTGTGACCAATGAGAAGAGGCTTCAGTTATGCAGATGTTGCCTCACTTCTCACCATTTTTTCTACGGTTATCACAAGAAATACACTCATAAGCATAATTAGAGGTTATGTATACATCTAATAAGAGAGAGATAGCCAACTTTTTTGCCATGTTTCAGTATTTAAAGTGAATACACCTTATCTCAAAAGGACTTCAAATAGAACTCGTTGAACTCTCTCCGATTTGATTGAAATAATTTCACTTTACTATAGGCGCAGACCTACCGTGCCAGGATTTTTTTTTTGGTTAATTTGGGCCATGCGAGGTCTAGGACTGCGGGGACGAAAGGGGAATCTTGGGTTACCCGAAGAAAAGCCCTGGGACGGTAAGTCTGGGCCACCTTGTAGAAAAATGTAGTTTTGGCATGTTCTACATTAAAATGTGTCAAACTGTTGATTGATTTACTGATTAGGATTGCCTACAATAAGAGTATGAGAAGAAAAGTAAGTTTTTTAACTTTCAAACTCTATCAGAAATGATGGACCTCAGAGAGACAATCTGTCACACCCGTTACGTCACACCTGTTACGCAAACTTTCCCATTTTTCAAGGAAAGAAAAACAGATAATCGAAAACGGATAATCGGCAGTTGAAGCAAAAATCCTTGGCTTCATCATATAATTTAATCAGATTTTTACATTCATAAAATTCGCTGAGTTTCCACTTTACACTCACTGAGGAAAAACTCACTTCCAAAATCGGTCACACCCGTTACGCATGCCTTTTAATTTTTTCTGAGGAATGGAACAAAGTAAAAACAATTTCTGATAAACTGAAATGATCTATAAAAAAAGTTCTTTCTGCTGCTGCAGATAATTTTTTAATTAAACCCCAAGAAAGATTTTAAATTCTTGTTTAAAGTTAAATTGTTGTCACACCCGTTACAATGGAATGACCCATCTACGTCTAACTTTGAAATGCTAGAAACAATAGAAAAACTCTTCCCAAATCATGGCCCTACAATATGGACTCAAAAATGTAAACAAAATAACAACATATAAAATAACGGAAGTTCGCAACGAGAGACCATACAACTACCTGAGAGAGTTAACACCATCCTTCGTTTAAATAATTTCTCTTGACCAAAAAAAAAAAAAAAAAAAAAAAAAAAAAAAAAAAAAAAAAAAAAAAAAAAAAAAAAAAAATAATAAACATTATCCTTTCCTACGGATTACTACCTCTGGAAAGCCACTAAATACCTCAAAAAAGGCGAACTCCTTTAATTGCCTCCCTTAAAAAACCTGACGGTAAATTGACCGAAAGCCACCAAATATCGAGCTGGCGAACTCCGGAAACCGTTCCAATCTCAGTACAGTCTAGATACTTTTATTTTCCCTCTGGTTTTCAAAACCATCAAAAAATTCGTCTACCTCTGGTCACACAGTCACACCAGTCAGTATTAAGTCTTGTAACCTTTTTTCTTCATACAATTGTTAACTTTTCTACTAATTATTTTCACCAACTTTTTACACCTTCTTTTACAACTTTTTATACCTTGTCTCTACTTATCATTGTTAACTTTTGTACATTATTTTTCACCATTTGGTGTCGACTAATCTCTACAGTAATCCATTGCGAACTCTCCTGTGCTATTTTCCACAGCATTTCAGTCCGTAGCGTTTAATGAATCCATCCTTGTGTATGTTTGACGTCTCGGTATCAACGATTATTTTTCCATGGGATTGTGTACGTTGGTAATTTTCTTCCAAAATTTGATTCTTCAATCCCTTTTTCTGAACCTCTCCTTTCCCGTGCAAGGTCGAACTCATCCTATCCCGCGAAATGTCGCGTGTGACTTTTCTCAGCTTTTCATCCAGTTTTCCACTTCCCTCATAAGTTTTCCTCTGGGTTGGCAACTGCGCTTGGCTCAGAGAAGTCGTGTTCATCTCTGCTCCCAGTTGATTAACCTTAAACCGTGTTTTCGATTGGTAAACAATCTTAAATTGGGTATCAATCGATTCAGTTTTTCAAGTGTGTTCGTTCCAGAGAACTTTTGAACTTTTATAGAGTCCCTAGGGATTGAATCAGTGCAAAGTTTGGTGTCAGTGAAGTGGCCTAGTGAGTGTTGCGTAACTGACAGTTACCACCTTAGCCACTCACTCACCAAATTTTTCGAACTTGCGCATGCGCAATTAAAAGGAGTTTCGGCAACCATGTAGATGATTAGAATCTATGCATTAGATTTCAGCTGTGATTCGAAGCGTGTCATTGCGCATGAACAAAATGAGAATCCAAAACTAAAGCCTATATCAATTACTTAATCTAGAGTACGAATAATCAACATTATAGATCTGTAGCGCCCGTATTGCATTGCTCGCGCATTTTTTCACCGCGCTGGGCAATTTCTCAATTTCTCAATCAAGGATTATCACCTGTACACGCCGCACCGCGTCGCACCGCCGCCCGCCACCGTGCACCGCGTAGTAACTACTTGCACTACTTGTTGTGTCCGCGCAACAGCGTACTGTAATGAAGGAGTGTTCTACCCATAAGCGCATTAATTGTAACATCTGTAAATGCACTTTGCATAGAGTTACGGACTGCCTCAAGGATCATTGCTTCAAAATCAGGATCACCTAAATCAACGTTTTAAAAGAACACACACGTAAACAAGCGCTAATGCAAAGCGCAGAGAAGAACGCCGCCGGGACCTCTCGGGAATCCACAGGAGACCATTCGAAAGAAGATATGTTTTCCTCTGATCATTAGTGATGCTCGATTTGTTCACTTTTCAGCTTCATCATAAATTATTAACTTCATCCTCTAGCCATTAGCGATTATCACAGACTTGGAAGTGATAGCTACACAGATCACAGTCAGAATCACGCGTGGCCTTGTTGTCTCATCACCTGTGACGTCAGCGAGTATATATGAAAGAAAGGGCTGCCCGTTTTTCGTGGTCCGTTCCACCTGCGATCCGTGGGGTCTCTGCGTAAGCCATCTTGCTCCGTTGGCTTTTCTGACACTGGGAGAAAAAACACATTGGATCCACAGTCCAGACTCTTAAAAACATCGACAAGAAAAAATACTCTTGATTCAATCGGATTTTTGCTTAAATCAAGAACCAAGCCTCTTAATTTGAGCGGATTTCCTTTTGATTTAAGCAAAAATCTGATCGAATCAAGAGTATTTTTTCTTTTCAATGTTTTCAAGAGTCTAGACTCTAGATCTAATGTGTTTTTTTTTTCAGTGCAAGCGTGCATGACTATTCTATTTTATGTTTCAAATTCATCGGATACGAGTTTTCGTGAGCGTGGGGAGAGAGAGACCAACTCTTGAGTTTAAGAGCTGATCACGTTTTGTAAACTTTAAAGATGCACAAATTTATCACAAGACGAATAACGCACGATTGATGGAGAAAGCGAAATACACTTCAAAAACACTGGAAAGCCATAAGCGTTACGAAGAGAGTCTACGATTTGGGGCGACCAGAGAGAGATGCGACGTAAAGCTCGTGCGATTCACGTTCGCAAAAGGACCTCGATTCTGGGCTAGTAGAGGCTTTTAAAGCCTCTGTTACATCATCGATCACGCTTAGATTTGTAGAGCTACGCTCCTATTGGACCATTCTACTCGGCTGTCTCTAATCTGGTCGATCAAGCTATCATCATTAAGAGTTTGGATGCGGAGATAAAAGGGACGAATAGACTAACAGCGTGTGTTTGAATTGAATATGAATTAAAATATGAATTTGGAACCAAATTGAAACCTAATAACAAACAAAACAAAAAAAAAAAATAACAAAAGATGACAAAATTAGAATAAAGGAATCACGCGATATTATTTGTGATTTTAAATGACTCCATGGTGCGACGATGTATTCCACGTTATTTGGGATATTCGTAAGGGTGCAAAAACGGTCATACGACCGTGCAAATCACCACCATGCGTTTGGTATTTTTAATATCAAATCTTAAAAGCACCGCCAAACAAAATAAATAAAATAAAAAATAAAAATAACAGTTCAATTTGCACGAAGACTATAAATAGAGTATACAGTACAATTAGGAACAATAAATTTTGGTCAAGTTCAAAAACAACGTGCATACCTTTAGTTTCCCTTCGCACCTACGTGTTTATACGGACGAACCAGAATTTGCAGTTCCTAATCGAAAAATGTAGCCCTAATGGTACCAAATGACCTGAAAATTGGTAGAAACTGTCACCAATCAGATATTAAACATCATAAGTGAACGCTGCCGTGCTAAGGAAGAACGCCGTATGAACATTCGAGAGTTGTCAAATTGCCCCGGATAAAATATGTATTTTTGAAGGAAATTTTGCGTATTTTTCTGTGAAATTTTCAGACGTTTGAGATAGAATTGCGAACAAAATTGTCTGAAAAAATTGAGGAAAAATATTCACAATTTTCGTAGTAAAATAGGCTATTATTGTAGAAAATATGGCAACGTCTGAAGCAGGCCCGCCACAAGGGGGGGGATACTGGGTCCCTGGTACCGGGGCCCGGCCCCCCCCCCCGGAGGGGGCCCGTGTTACCCGTGAAAAACCACTACGAATTCACATGCAACCCTTGTTTCGTAAGAAAAAGTGAAAAATTTACCCTAAAAATTTCGCAAAAGGTGAATAGATTTTCAGAAACACGCTGGGGCACTGTAGAATTCTTCTTAAATTTTCAAAGAAGTATACTTCTTGGAAAATTTCTATCTATTTTCAAGATGTTCATGGCAGAGGGATATTTTTAGTAACTGCGTTTCATTTTCTTCCGTCGTCAGATGCTAAGAGTCTCCAGTCTGGGCATCCTCGACTTCAATGGCTCATGGCTCAACTCCCTTGCCATAGACAAACGAAGGGGGTGTCCAGGGGATCCTGGCCCTCTTAGAACTGAAAATAGTATCATATGCCCCCCCCCCCCCAAAAAAAAAAAAATAAATAAAAATTTTCCAGATGTTTTGAATGCAACAATTCGCAAGTATTTTGTGCTGAAAGTAGAAAAAAAAAACATAATTATTCCGCAGAAATTGATGGAAAAATTCTTTATGGAAGCTTCAAAATGCGTCCGATTAGTCGTATAAATTCTAAAATTTCTCGGGGAATGCCCATCGGACCCCCCCCCCCCCCCTCCGTGCTTGGGGCCCGGACCTTAAAACTGGTACCAGAGCCCGAGATGGGATGTGGCGGGCCTGGTCTGAAGGCTCATACGGCGTTCTTCCTTAGCACGGCAGAATGGGAGGCGGCTGTCACGCGGCTTGTAACTCACCATCAGATTTCTTCTCATTTTGGCCACATTCTGCAATTGGAAGCTGTAAATTCTGACTCAGTTTAGAAACAACGTATGTATAATTAATTTTCCGGTGCACATAAGTGGTTTAACGGATGCAGCAGGAATGGTAGTTCCTAATTGCAAAATTTAGTCCATTTCTTCTTCCTCTAAGCGAAATGACCAGTGGCGTGGCGCGAATGATCGATCATCGATATTTCCCCATTTGAAGCTATGGTAAAGAATCGATTATTAAGGTATTCGCTACGAACACCCTGTCTATCGATCCCTTCCCATAGGTTTAAATGGCAAATCAATCGATTTATCGAAAAACACGCTCACTGGAAATGACCCGCGCTCAAAATTACAACAAACGGACGCGCTCAGCGGCGTGGCGTGCTTTGCGATATATCCATTGATCTACCATTTAAACCTTTGGAAAAGGATCGATCTAAGTGTATTCGCAGCGAGCACCCTGAAAATCGATTTTTTACCACAGCTCAAATGGAGAAATATCGATAATCGATCATTCACGCCTTGACGCGCTCAATCTACTGTTCGATTGAAATCGAACTTTTCTTGCAAAGAGTCACTACCTTTCCTAATCACCGCTTCTCTTCCCTCATCTGCAATTTACAGGGACTTAATAGAAGCCTTTGATTGGTCGAAAAAGCGAGCGAAAGCGCATAATCCAATTTAGATTACCGCTGAGAATTAAAGACGGAGCTGAATCGGTACTGAATACTGCCGTGCCGAAGAAGAACGCCGTATGAACATTCGAGAGTTGCCAGATTTCCCCTCGATACTATGCTCATTTTTGAGGATAGTTTTGTCCATTTTTCCTTGAAATTTTCAGGACTTTTCGGTGGAATTGCGAGCAAAATTATGTGTATACGTGGATGATATTCATAATTTTACCAGGAAATTCGTGTATTATCAAAGGAGCTTATCCGAGCTTTGTGGCGATTAGGCGTCGTAAAGCGCCAAAGAGCGCTGTAAAAGCTACTCATATATATGTATCAAAGGAAGTTTGGCAACACCTAAAGGTTCATACGGCGTTCTTCCTTAGTAAGGCAAAATGGTCCTGAATTCAGCAGGAAGAGGTTTCTATGCTTCGACAGAACATGAGATGTACATCGTTTTCATGTTAGTTACGTGTGTATTTAACCAGATACTGCAAGGGTGATGAAAGGAGAAACAAGGAAAACTGCTTCTCAATGAAAAATTCCTTTGAACAATGCTTCTGAGCCCGTTTTCTCAAAAATTAATTTTTGCATTCATAGTTCTCTTCGTTATCATGACAGATCAGGTGAGAAAATCGCCTCGAACTGAAAGGAAATCAGTCCCTGATGAAGTCAAAATCTGCGACTTAACCGCCACAATCGTCTTTGGTATTTTCCTAATTTTCGATTTTTGATTTCCAGGATCAAGTTACGCTTGCCCTCGGAAATGCGTCACCAAGAGGTCACTCCTTTGGGCAGAACACTGCCGAGCAATGGAAGGCGTTCGCTGCGAATACCCTGTTTATCGCTCCTTTCCCATGGATTTAAATAGCAGACCAATCTATATAACGCAAAGCACGTCATATCACTGAAAGCATGACGTTATGTGAAAAATATGGCTCAAATGGAAATTGGGTCATGCTCTTACGTCAGATGATATGTCGATGATAAGATGATGGGATGATGAATGATATTGCTGTCCATAATAGGAGCCAGAATTATTGTCGTCTTATCACAAAATGGAGCCCACTATTTCATACGATATGTTGTAAAAAGGAAACAAATATTACCAATTTTTACAACTCACTACTCGCAGACTCAACTACTGCCGTGCTAAGTAAAAACGCCAAATGAGCATGTTGCCAAATTTGTTCTCAAAAAATTATTATTTGATAAAAAAAAGTTATGAATATCATTCCTTGACATTTTCAGACTTTTCGAATAAAGTTGCACTGGAAAAAAAACACATTGGATCTAGAGTCCAGACTCTTAAAAACATCGACAAGAAAAAGTACTCTTGATTCAATCGGATTTTTGCTTAAATCAAGAACCAAGACTCTTAATTTGAGCGGATTTCTTCTTGATTCAAGCAAAAATCTGATTAAATCAAGAGTATTTTTTCTTGTCAATGTTTTTGAGAGTCTGGACTCCAGATCCAATGTGTTTTTTTTCCAGTGTACGAACGAAATCCTCTGAGATATTGTAGGAGGAATATTAAAAAAAATCCCTAAAAATTCGTGATGTCTTCATTCGCGATTCGTCTGTCGGAGGGAGTCTGGCAACGTCTCTTGGCTCATACAGTCATACGGCGTTCTTCCTTAGCAAGGCAGAATAAGTGACTTGAAATACTTCCTCAAAACGAAGACCGCAATATTAGGTGCCCTTGCTTTGCATCCAATTCATGCGAAGTAGAATCCCGACCGATATTAATGGACCTAAACACACTCATATTAAAAACCTCTTCTCCCTTCCTCAGAGTCACATCCCATACTTAAACCAAACAGGCAGATCGGCTGATCCTTTCAGCGCAAACCATGCGTCGCACCGCACGCCTCTCTGCTTCTGTCGCACTCGATAAAAGTAAAAACAACACATCCTTCCAATATTTCTTTATCACGGAAACGCGGTTTTTCCCTCGGAGGGGGGAGGCACACATCTTAGGCGCTCTGACAAAAGAGCGTATCTCAATTTAAACGTGAGCCCAGTTTTACATATAAATCCACACTTTCTGGGGCTTGCGAGAATTGAGATACGCCCTTACGTCGAAGAGGCGACGACATGCACTCACTAAAATGCATCCCCGCATGCTCATTTTCTCCATCCGCATTATCGCGAGATTGTGAAAGGGAAAATTGAGGTGGGTAAACAATCGCAATATCCACTACCCCAGTGACTCCATATATTCCATCCGCAAGGTATTTCCGGTCGCCAGGACCGCAACGCTACGAGACGAGGCTCTCATTCAGCCTTACTGATCAACAACGACCTACATCCGATAAAAAGCTTACGTAGTTACGTGGTTTTTCCTCAGTGGCGAAGCGTGGATCATCCGCCATCGATATTTCTCCATTTGAAGCTATGGTGGAGAATCGATTGTTTGCGAACAAAATTATAATCGATTATTTTCCATAGGTTTAAATGGGAGACATCGATTTATCTAAAGTTACGACACGCTTGCTCTTTTTTTCTGAGTACGGTTGCACTGCCTTGTGTAGAGCTCTATAGATTTCCCATGGGCTCGGCTTGAAAAGGCCTCGTTTTTCCGGTTAATAAGACAATCGACAATCGATAGGACGTATTTACGCTAAAAGGTGCTGTGTAGAAATGAATCGAATCAAAGAGACCTGTGTGCATAGGATTTACGTGCTATTTGCGTTCCTTTTGGTTTAGTTAATTTGTACATATTTCCTTCTAGTATAAACAGTTCATTACCATCAGGCTATAAGCCATTGATGTGTTAGGTTTGTAGGCGCCAGTGAGCCTCTCACGCTGGCAGCACGCCGCGCCGCTCCGCTCTGTTAGGCTCTAATATTTATACTCGCATAGTCAGCGTTTTTTAAGTGATGATTTTGAAATGTTTGCACACTCTACATTGATACTCTATATTAATTATTTTCATTTAAATTGATGGGAAAAAATATATGTATCAATTTATCAAAGGAGAGTAATAATATAATGTGTTTTTTTAAATATTGGTGGTTCCGTGTCTTTAATGATATCCAAAGCACTTTAATTTTTTCTTTTACATTTTATGCTTTTATTGTGCTGCAGCGAGGTGCACGCACCACCAAACGCTCAAAATTTGACGTATTTGACTCTAAAAGATCGACGTACAAATGGATTAAAAGTAAAGATTGCGTGCTTCCTGGTTTTTTTTCCTCTTTTATTCATTTTTGCAGTTTCTGTCGGCACAACTGCGGCTCATTGAGATTAATATCGATGCCATCGCTTGGAAAAGGTTTTACAAATATTTGTCACAATATATTTTAAAAATATGATTGTTTACAAAATGAGGTAATAATTTCGTAAAAAAAAAAAATAAAAAAATAAAAAAAGTACCTATACATATGTAAGGTATATTGTACATCGAATATTTTAAGTATAGAAATAAAACAACATATTCACCAATGACAATTTAAAAAGATGAATCAAAAGATGAACCACAACAACACCTCCTTATCTCTCAATTTCATATTGTCCATAAAATTTTACATACCGACTAAAATATAACGCTTGGACCAAGTCACTGTTGCTTATTTTACGTGTGGGCGTAAACTACTGGACAAAAAAGGTGCGCGGACAAAAAATCGTTGACAAGATGTTCTGAAACCTTTAGGCGCTCATCCAGGTTTTCTTTCCCGCAAGGGTTGTTCGGCAGACTAACTGTCATACATTATTTTTGATTTGGAAACCTTTTGATGTAATATCACCGTTCTCATTAGAAGGAACGTTACTAAGTTTCAACGTTACAAAACTTCTAAACAATAATAATATCGTCAGGGTGGTGAAATTCGTTCAAAACTTTCGCGAAATCGAAATTGCCTGTATTTAATGATATTCTTTTTATTTTATTTATGATGTATTGATGATAAAACCGTAATTAACTAACACAATGGATTGCAAGGTCTCTAAAATATATCGTCTCTGGTCGACCAACGCAAGAATTATCTTGCCAGTACATTAAAGTATCCTATATATTAAAATGCAAAGTTCCGAATCTTGGGGCATTAACTTTGAGAGAACCACCGGACCGATTTGCCTGATCTTTTTTTTAATCCTATATATTAAAATGCAAAGTTCCGAATCTTGGGGCATTAACTTTGAGAGAACCACCGGACCGATTTGCCTGATCTTTTTTTTAAATGAAAACCTCTGAGCTGTAGATTTGCAGGCTGTAATTTGTTTTCCGATTTTTTCAAATTTTCCTCTATAATTTTCTCAAATTTTCTCCAATGAATTAAAACGGAGGTCCGAATCTTTGGACGTTAACTTTGAGAGAACCACCGGACCGATTTGCATGATTTTTGTTTTAAATGAAAGCCTGTGATCTGTAGATTTGCAGGCTGTGATCGTTTTTTGATTTTCTCAAATTTTCTTACTTTTATCGACGAGTGAAGTTTAGCTGGGCTCAAATTTTCTCCCATTTATTCAGACTAAAGTCCTCATTTTGGGACATTAACTTTGAGAGAACCACCGGACCGATTTGCATGGGGTTTTTTTTAAATGAAAGCTTCTGATCTGTAGATTTGCAGGCTGTAATTGTTTTTTCGATTTTCTCAAATTTTCTTACTTTTATTGACGAGTAAAGTTCAGCTGTTTCAAGCGGTCGTCCGGCCGCTACCTGCTTGCCCGTCCCTAGGTACCCCCTCTACGGTCTCAGCTACCCCTCCTGCCACGTTCTTTCGGCTATCTCCGTTTTCTTTCGTATAGCTCTCCTCCCACCAACCTCAAAGAAGGAAGTTCGGGTCGCACCGTCGTTCGTCAGTTCGTCACTCGCCACCCACATTCCTTCGCAATCCCTCGGCTGCTCCGCTTCACAGCCTCTTGATATCCTGGCATCTTCTTCTCTGCGGCTTGACTGACCCTGACTTATTAACTGCAGTATTGCGTATTGCTATCAACACGTATTGTTACAGACATTTTATTCATCATTTTTAAATAGATTATTAAATAGATTCAACTAATTGCCCCGATTCCAATTAAGCCACTGCACCACCATTGCTAGCTGTGGAGGGCGCCCGTAGGGCACCCGGAGCAGCTAGTTACAATTATGCTTGGTTGATTATTCACATGATTATGGAATAAGCCGAGATCAGCGCCTAACAGTATTACAGGACGACATCAATGGCTTATAGCCTGATGGTAATGAACTGTTTATACTGTTAGGCGCTGATCTCGGCTTATTCCATAATCATGTGAATAATCAACCAAGCATAATTGTAACTAGCTGCTCCGGGTGCCCTACGGGCGCCCTCCACAGCTAGCAATGGTGGTGCAGTGGCTTAATTGGAATCGGGGCAATTAGTTGAATCTATTTAATAATCTATTTAAAAATGATGAATAAAATGTCTGTAACAATACGTGTTGATAGCAATACGCAATACTGCAGTTAATAAGTCAGGGTCAGTCAAGCCGCAGAGAAGAAGATGCCAGGATATCAAGAGGCTGTGAAGCGGAGCAGCCGAGGGATTGCGAAGGAATGTGGGTGGCGAGTGACGAACTGACGAACGACGGTGCGACCCGAACTTCCTTCTTTGAGGTTGGTGGGAGGAGAGCTATACGAAAGAAAACGGAGATAGCCGAAAGAACGTGGCAGGAGGGGTAGCTGAGACCGTAGAGGGGGTACCTAGGGACGGGCAAGCAGGTAGCGGCCGGACGACCGCTTGAAACAGCTGAACTTTACTCGTCAATAAAAGTAAGAAAATTTGAGAAAATCGAAAAAACAATTACAGCCTGCAAATCTACAGATCAGAAGCTTTCATTTAAAAAAAACCCCATGCAAATCGGTCCGGTGGTTCTCTCAAAGTTAATGTCTCAAAATGAGGACTTTAGTCTGAATAAATGGGAGAAAATTTGAGCCCAGCTAAACTTCACTCGTCGATAAAAGTAAGAAAATTTGAGAAAATCAAAAAACAATCACAGCCTGCAAATCTACAGATCACAGGCTTTCATTTAAAACAAAAATCATGCAAATCGGTCCGGTGGTTCTCTCAAAGTTAACGTCCAAAGATTCGGACCTCCGTTTTAATTCATTGGAGAAAATTTGAGAAAATTATAGAGGAAAATTTGAAAAAATCGGAAAACAAATTACAGCCTGCAAATCTACAGCTCAGAGGTTTTCATTTAAAAAAAAGATCAGGCAAATCGGTCCGGTGGTTCTCTCAAAGTTAATGCCCCAAGATTCGGAACTTTGCATTTTAATATATAGGATTAAAAAAAAGATCAGGCAAATCGGTCCGGTGGTTCTCTCAAAGTTAATGCCCCAAGATTCGGAACTTTGCATTTTAATATATAGGATACTTTAATGTACTGGCAAGATAATTCTTGCGTTGGTCGACCAGAGACGATATATTTTAGAGACCTTGCAATCCATTGTGTTAGTTAATTACGGTTTTATCATCAATACATCATAAATAAAATAAAAAGAATATCATTAAATACAGGCAATTTCGATTTCGCGAAAGTTTTGAACGAATTTCACCACCCTGACGATATTATTATTGTTTAGAAGTTTTGTAACGTTGAAACTTAGTAACGTTCCTTCTAATGAGAACGGTGATATTACATCAAAAGGTTTCCAAATCAAAAATAATGTATGACAGTTAGTCTGCCGAACAACCCTTGCGGGAAAGAAAACCTGGATGAGCGCCTAAAGGTTTCAGAACATCTTGTCAACGATTTTTTGTCCGCGCACCTTTTTTGTCCAGTAGTTTACGCCCACACGTAAAATAAGCAACAGTGACTTGGTCCAAGCGTTATATTTTAGTCGGTATGTAAAATTTTATGGACAATATGAAATTGAGAGATAAGGAGGTGTTGTTGTGGTTCATCTTTTGATTCATCTTTTTAAATTGTCATTGGTGAATATGTTGTTTTATTTCTATACTTAAAATATTCGATGTACAATATACCTTACATATGTATAGGTACTTTTTTTATTTTTTTATTTTTTTTTTTTACGAAATTATTACCTCATTTTGTAAACAATCATATTTTTAAAATATATTGTGACAAATATTTGTAAAACCTTTTCCAAGCGATGGCATCGATATTAATCTCAATGAGCCGCAGTTGTGCCGACAGAAACTGCAAAAATGAATAAAAGAGGAAAAAAAACCAGGAAGCACGCAATCTTTACTTTTAATCCATTTGTACGTCGATCTTTTAGAGTCAAATACGTCAAATTTTGAGCGTTTGGTGGTGCGTGCACCTCGCTGCAGCACAATAAAAGCATAAAATGTAAAAGAAAAAATTAAAGTGCTTTGGATATCATTAAAGACACGGAACCACCAATATTTAAAAAAACACATTATATTATTACTCTCCTTTGATAAATTGATACATATATTTTTTTTCCATCAATTTAAATGAGAATAATTAATGCAGAGTGTGCAAACATTTCAAAATCATCACTTAAAAAACGCTGACTATGCGAGTATAAATATTAGAGCCTAACAGAGCGGAGCGGCGCGGCGTGCTGCCAGCGTGAGAGGCTCACTGGCGCCTACAAACCTAAGTGGATACTTCACGCATTGCACAATGCTTGAAGTATCCACTTAGGTTTGTAGGCGCCGGTTCAACCGGTTCAGGTATATCAAGGTGGGAATTTCTTGAAAGATAATTAAGGCTTGTTGCACCAAAAAGGTGTAGAGAGTTTTAGTGAATTTTGTCTAGTGGAATTGACGCTCCCTCATTTTTACCAAAAATCTCAATCATATATTATTCTCCGTTGGATCAAACAACAACAACAAAAAAACAAAAAAAAAAAAAACAAGCAAACCCTCATTCTCCCAAGACATTATACATTTTCATCCAAAAACGTCCCCAGGAGCCCACTCCATCTTTCCACTTGCACATAGGTCCTTTTAGCATAAATACGCCAAAATAAAGTATGAAAGGAAGTCTGCGACGGTGCGAACCGAGCTATGTGATTGCCGACTCAAACCGTCGACGTATGGTAGGTTTGGACGACCTTTTAAACTTTCATAAAAACAAGCAGATGCGGAGGACAATTACCTGGATGAGTAGAGGACGGTGCCATTTTGGAAAAGGCGGACGAACTTGTTTGGCGTGGTAATGGTGTGCAAGTAGGATTGTTTGCCGTTGTAAAAATACGTGTCGGGTTTCCATATTTTTTCGAGCATGGAAATGCTCAAGGCGAGGGTTTCCTTGTTGCCGTGGAACGTCAGACGGGGATCGATCCACTGCTGTCGGAAGTAGCAGTCCATCGAGTAGGTCTGAAACATTGAGAACGGAGTCTACAAATACTAAAGTGAGAATTTCTCCACGAGGGAGGGTTTGCATGCCAATTATTTAAATTTAAAAACAAAAAAACCTTCTGACCAACTGAACCGAACTTTTGATGGACGCCCAAACGCCTCCCCCCCCCCCCCCAAAAAAAAAACATTGAGAAAATTATGTGATTATTGGTGAAAATTACGTGAAATCGATGGCCGAAATGCAACACCACACATCTCCGTTTGCGACGTTGCAAACCTCCTGACAGATTTAAACTTTATTTTTCTTTGGAAGACCCCTCGATGTAATCTCTTTAAAACTTCCTTGAATCTCCCTCTCTTTTGAGAAAAAGTACAGCATAAATTTCAAGTTGAATTAATAGCGTGTTTTTCTTCACAAAGAAATACAATGGGCCTGTTGCAAACTTTTGCATAGCAAAAATGAGACAACTCATAGAAAGTGTCTCAAAGATCACGATGAATGCATTGGCAAAATCTGAAATGCACTTCTTACTTCAAAATTTGCATAAGAAATTTGCATTTTTTCGAGCTTCCCGCTTCAAAAACGATACCACGGCACAGGCGAATACTTCGTTAAAGGAGTCATTCCATCATGCTCACAAGGATACTAGTGACGTTCAACGTAGCCCACGCTAACTCTCCTCAACTTGCGCGCGAGAGCGTAGGCCATGTTGTGCAGGGATTGAGTGGAACTACCCCTCTAACGAAATGTTCACCTGTTTTGTAGTATCCTTTTTGAAGTGGGAAGCTTAAAACAACAAATTTCTCACGCAGATTGTGAAGTTAGGAGTGCATTTCAGAGTTTGCCGATGCGCTCATCGTGATTTTTGAGACATTATCTAGAAGGAAAAACTCTTATTTTTGCTCATGCAAAAGTTTGCAACAGGCCCGTTGGAGCGGAGTTTTTAAAACACCACATTGAAGATACGTGCTTTCGCACTCAGGCCATTGAAATGCAAATGATTTTTCCTTAAAGGCGTCTGTTTATAAGTCTACCTGAAAATTCGTATTTTATCTACAAAAATGAGGTAACGTCGTTCCTCTTGAACACGATAGACTACACTCCTGGACAAGAGACCTCTTTAACTACCACTCGGGCAAAGCAAATCTCGAGGATCATCAGTGGCGAGTGTCGATATTTTCCCATTTGAAGCTATGGTAAAGAATCGATTATTGAGATGTCCGTTGCGAACACCCTATTTATCGATCCTTTTGCATAGGTTTAAATGGCAGATCAATCGATAAATCGCAAAGCATGCCACGCCACTGAGGAGCACCTAATGCCTTCTCCATAAATGTAACACGGCTCGCAAGTTCGTAGTGCAACCGCAAGCGAGAGACGCACAGTGGTCTTGCGGGAAGCCGAAGTGTCTCTCGAGCGTAAATGCTTTGCTTCGCTAGCAAAAAGAGCGTAAGTGTCTATCGAAGTAAGCCGGATTATACGCCCTTTTGCCGGGGCGGGACGAATAAAGAGGGGCTAATTTGCCTTGCTACTCTAGTAGACGCGACAGAGCAAAAATTAGTCCACGGCACTAGAGAATTCATTGCCTTGTTTTGCGATGAGTCGATTGATCGATCTGCTATTTAAACCTGTGGGAAGGGATCGATCATCAGGGTATCCTTATTATTCGATTCTTTCCCATAGCTTCAAATGGAGAAATATCGATATAAGATAATTTACGCTTCACCACTATATGAGCGAGACTTCTTTTTCAGGTGAGCATCGTTAATCGCATCACTTAAAGCTTTCCAGGGTTTTCGTGTGCAATTAAACGATATCCTTTTGAGGAAATACTGAGATGTAACTTAAACTTTCAATTCACAGCGAATTACTTCAGCAGGACTCAGAAAGATGTGATGTGATAAAATAACTGGTCCTCTTGTCATTGTTGTTCCGTTCGCAAATTTTTCACCTCGCATGGGTTGCCAGGAAAGACCAGCTCAGTTGGTCGGATCTACAACCAGAATCAACCTAGCTCTACTTCTCGTTGCCTGATTTCCTCATCCATGTATTATTTTTTCTAAAAGAAAACTAAACTACCTGACAATATTTTACTTTCTGTAAATGTACCCCTGATTATGTATGTAGAATTTGCTTTAAAAATTTCAAGCTTCAATATTGTTTAGTTTTCTGTTAAAAAATAAAACGAGGAGAGAAAATTAGGCAACTCTCCTCGTCATTCGGCCCAATTAGCGTGGGATAAAGTTGTTTAGCATCTGCTAATAAATGAAAAATCCATCTGACCCATTGTCTTGCTGCAACTCTTTAAAATAGCAGAATATTTTAATTTGCAGCACGGATTTCATAAAGAGCTGGCTTTTCCTTCTCACAATATTGAATCTGTTTTCTTCCTATTCTCTGTGACGTTCGAGAAGGGATAAACTGATGAAGGAAATTGAGTGACAATAGCCAACATTTTATCATTTACTTTGAAAATTTTTCCACTTTGGAAGGGAAAAACAGTGGGACACCAAGTGGTGAATCCTTATTACCCCTATTCCAGACGCATAGAAATAAGAAATAATTAACTTAATGGGGGTTAGGCTCCTCACCATGTCGATTTCTGAAATTGGTCCCATACTTCGGACGTTGAAGTTGACTTCGATTTCTGCCGGTGGTCCTGTAGAAAGAAAGAAGAACGAAAAATTGCAAATGGGATTTATGTTGGTCCTAATATCGGTTAAAACTTCAAAAAAACTGCGGATGCACCATCAAACACGAGAGATATTGAAGCATTACAAATTGTATAACAAGTAGTAGAAGTTTTATAGGAAAGACCCATACATTTTTAAACTCAGGTTTTCTAGAGCTACGCAGTTCTCCAAAAAGTCTGCCTTTTGAACATTGAGTTTTGGAAACCGTGAAAAAATCTATCACCACACGGATGTGGGTGTTTCCCTGGAAATTTTAAGACGATCTTACTCCGCTCATCTGCAAACCAATCTTACTTTAGGGTAATTCTACTAGATATCCAGCCAAAAGGTTCATTGTGCAAAAAAGGAGTTTAAAATTATAACTAGGGGCTTATGGGGCTGCTTCGCAGCCCCTTATTTTTCCTGTACACTTTTCACTTTCACATGTTTTTTTTTTTTTATTTATTTTCATTTAATTTTCTGTTTTGTCTTTGAATCGGGTCTAATTATTTTTTTGAGAGAATAAATATAACAAATGTTTTCAAAAATTGTAATTTTATTTAGTAAACTTTAAACTAAAATTTTGTTTTAATCTTCATACAAAATTATTTTTTAGGTTTTACATTTGTTTTCAAACTAATTTTAAAGAAGATCTTTTTTTATTTTTTAAATACTTTGCTTTTTTTCGATTAAATTGTTGATTCTTCTTTTGCCATTTCTGTCCTGCTTTTCTTCCTATATTTCCTACAACTTTGCTCTTCTTCTTTCCTCCTTTTATCTTTTCTTTTTTTGCTTCTTCTTTTTCTTCTTCAGTAGCTGTTCCTTCTGGTTCTTCTTCTTTTTCTGCTCCTGTTTTAACTTCATCTAATTTTTCCGCTTTTTCTTCTTCGTTTTTTCCATGTTCAGTCTGCTTTCTGGTTCCGGTAATAAACTTACCTATATATGGATCCTTGAACTTTAAAGCAATAAGGTCCATCACCCGGAATATCAATTCGATTTGCAGAGAAAGAGGCAAAAGCAACAGCACTATTATAATTTCTGATATGCTTTATGAAATTTTGAGAATATAAAAATAATGATTTCAAATCGGTATTTGTCCGAATACTCGGTAAAGAAATTAAGCCATTTTGGCAGCAGTTATTAAAATGACCATTGGACATTTCACCCTGAAAATGGCGAGCATCACAATGATGACAAATTATATTCATTGAACCGACTGAAAATTTGGTAACAAAATTTTCATCAAAGTTCTGAGCATCAATTTTATACTTCCGAAATGAAGAAATGAAACTTTGATTTTCTATACTAATAACAGAGTTAAGTTCTTGCTTCACTAAACGAACATGCGAAGAATTCTGGAAAACGCGACCACGTTTTGGAGGACGACCGCCTCGGTCATTGAAAATTTCACTCATAACAACTGTTAAATTTAAAATTAAAATTAGTAAAAATTATTATTATTTTAACAAAATCATAACTGAAAAGTTCAATTTTTAAATTAAAAAAAAATAAATCAGAAGAAAAAGGATGAAATGAAAATGGAAATTAATAATAAACATATTTATACACATTGAAAAGAAACAGCGTGAAAGAGAAAAAAAACTTGGAGGTTATTGACTTAATGAGGAAAAATTGGCAATAGGAAAAAGATGGAACCAATCATGAAAAACCGTAAAAAAAAAAAAAAAAAAAAACGCGGGAAAAGAAAAATGTAAGTTGATGGCAGTTGAGTGTTGGAAGTAACCTCACTTAATGATGATTGTTGAATGAAAACAGCTGATAAAAAGACAGCAAACAGTAAAGTAAGATGCGTAGCAACAAAACTTTTCCGAAAAACAAAAAACAAAAAACCCCCACTTCCCCTCATCCAATTTATGAGTTTTTAGGGATTTAAAAATCGGGGACGAACCCCAGAAAATAATTTATAGTTTTCCCGAAGCATTGAGAACAACACCTTTCAAATGAACCATTGCCCCTCGCAATTAGTACAGTGGTTGATTCACAATTTCATTCTATTTTTCAAATTAAATATTAAGAAGATATGTTGCTTAAAAAAGTGTTCAATGAAGATTCAATGCGCTCAACGCTTCTTCAAAAGGAATGATTCCAAACAGAATATTGATTGAAAATTAAGTGGCTTTGGGTTCTTTAAAACCATATCCGGTTCAATGTAAATGCTCTGGGCTGAGATCCAATTGGCAGTTGATTTTTAAATAATTATATGCTTTCCATAATATAAAGTACGCATGTGCGTATAGTATCCTTTTTTTTGAGAAATGTGTTTAATTCAATCAAAGATTTATGCAAATTTACCTATATTTATGCAATCATAAGTGTGTGCTCCATGAGATGTTTTTTTAGGATAATAAATCAGAATTTTGCTAAATAATGTGAAAGAGACAATTAGACATTGAAATATACATCGTTTGCGACAGTCAAAAAAAAAAAAAAAAAAAAAAAAAAAAAGTTCGTCGCTTGTGATAATGTAATTCATTACTACAAAACTTTCAATATTATAAAATTTTGACAAATAAGAAAAAGGAATAAGAAAAATGTTACATTTCGACTAACCACCGAAACCAGGCCTGATATTGTTGTCGTATCCAGCCAGTAGGTTGTCTAACAGGTCCGATATGTTTTTATGAGGGTTGGTTCGGTAGAATCCGAATTTGTTTCTGAAACATAAAACATACACTGTTTGTCAGATATTTTCAGTATAAATTAATATGAAATCACCTCCTTTAAGCTTAAAATAGCGGATCCTTTTACTATCTCATGGTGAAATCTATGACAATGGACCACTAGACAAGGTACGAATTTAAGCGATCTGATGCATATTTCTTAACCAGAATTTTACGTAGAAAACGATTCACACAACGAAAATTACGGAAACCAACTCCTAACGAAGATATTAACGTTTTTATTTCACATTGGTTACGAGGAATTTGAACTGCCCGCTGACAAGAAACTCATAACTCTACGTGAGTCAAATCGCCCACTACAACGGTTTCAGCAAGCTTCTCAATCAAGCAATGTTCATTTCCCATCATGTGTTGTTCAAACTATTAGCAATTTGCTATAGCTAAGCCAAAGCCCCAAGATTGAGGTTGCCAGATTTTTATATCGCAGAGACCGTCATGATAACGTTTAGCGCGCGATGTGAATCACGTAGACCATTGAGTTTTCATGAGCGGGTGGTTTGAATTCACGCATTAAGAATCATTAAATATCTTCGTAAGGAGTTAATTTCGGTAATTTTCGTTGTGTGCATCGTGTTTTACGTAAAATTTTGGTTAAGAAACATGTATCAGAATGCTGAAATTTGTACCTTATCTAGTGGTCCATTTAACTGACCGACTGCACTCCGTTTAGCGCAATGCGAGAAGTATTCAAGCAGTCTTGCAGGCGCGAAGATGCGGGTCACTCTGACCGCACCGACTGGCGCAATGCGTGAAGTATTCAAGCAGTCTTGCAAGCGCGAAGATGCGGGTCACTCTGACCGCATCAATTGGCGCAATGCGTGAAGTATTCATACAGTCTTGCAGGCGCTATGCGTTAACGCCGCGCCGGATGCAGTGTGTCTCACGCGACTATTTAAACTCGCGTTAAAATCAGCGCGGCTTCGAATAATAGGACTCACTAGGCCCATGTTGTGTTTCAACGTCGTATGAGCATTTCAAAGTTGCCTCGTTTCTCCCAGTGAAATATTTTTTTCGAGAAAAGTCAGGCATGTTATCCATGTTCACTTTTTTTCGATTGAATGAACTTCGAAAGAAAGTTTACGAATTTTAGCACTCTGATATATGATTCTTCGTCAGAATTTCACGTGGAACACAATTCGCGTGATGAAAACTACCTACTGAAATTCCAATGAATATGTAGCCATAGATTCCGTTGATGACTACTATACTCACATTACTGTCGCTCAAACCAGATTTCTTTTTCTCAAAGCGGTTTCATGGTATAACTGACGGTTCGTGAACAGTGCACATTTTCTTGTAATTGGCAACACTGTCTTTCTTCAGTATATATATTATAATTTGAGTTCATTGTTGCCAAACTATGCGAAGATTTGACTCTGCTCCTGAAGAGCTTCACCCCCTCTTTTCTGAGGCAAGACTCGAATATTCATACTGTGAGGAGATGCGAAAGTTTCCATAGTCAGAATCGGTCATGATCGGAAATGACCGGTCAAGTTCGCTGGATGACGATTGCAGCGTCGAATCAGAGCGGCCAGGGAGTGCGCACGCGCAGAGGAGAGGAAAGCGCGAGAGAGCTTCAGAGCAGAGCGCGAGGAGTCCCGAGTTCAGTATTGTTTCGGTGGTCACTTGGTGCGTGGACCTTGGTGCCACGCTCAAACCCAAGTAGAGTCGCCCGACCGATATTCCATGATTTTTTTAATCGTTAGATGCTGTTGTGCCAATTGTGCAATGTGCTGATCTTCTGCGAAGAAAATCACGTCAATTTCAGAACGAGTATTCTCTTTCTTTGCCCCCTCCCCCCTCTTTTTATCCCTTTTTTCTACACCTGGATCTCGCAAGGAGGCTTGATCCGAGGGATCTTTATCCCTCGCTATCGCCACCTTCTCCGAGGTCCCCCCCCCCCTTTGCTCTCGCGTCGGAGATTTGATCCGAGGGACATATCCCTCGCCATCGCCTCCGTCCTCGAGGGCCTTCCCCTTCTCTTTCCCAGGATAACTCTGGACGATACCGCATCATTACAATACGGTATTTTCCTTAAGTATGACAGATCACTTAAAGATAAAACATCGCGTGGATTAAACATGAAATTGAGAATTTTAATGTCGCCAGATGTACTCTGATAAAATCCAAATTCTCGGCGCTTGCCCATTTCCCTCTAATTTATTTAGAATATTTCATTCGTGATTCAACATAGAAAATTGAAGGGGAAAAATCAGTAATTTTGTAAGAAAAACTAGTATATCATGGAGGTAACTTAGCAGCACACAAGTGCTTGTAAGGTATTTTCTGCAAGCTCAGCAGAACACTACTGCCCTGCTAAGAAAGAGCTTAGTATGCTACAACACTCAGCAGGAAAAATAAGGCTCAGCCCAAGTTGTTTTACTTTGAATTCTTACTATACGCGTTTTGAAGAACAATACTTGAAGTCATTACAAGAATTGAAAAATATTAGTGCAAAACGCATGTAAACTACGCCAGGTGAAAACGTCCATGTAAAAATGCTCAATGTAAAATGTTCATTGTCCTAATGTCCATGTTAACATGCGCAGAATACAATATGTCCGCCAGGAGCGAGACGATCCACGTTATAAACGTCTATAGCGTGATAAAAAGTCCTTCAGGGGCAAAGTACCGACCGTAAAAATGAAATGACAAATCCAATAAGTTCATTTTGGAATTGAACAATTACCTTGGGTGTTGCCAGATTTATTTGCAAAATGTATAAACCGTTGATATACTTTTTACCATGGACATTATTTCGCGGTTAGAAATATTCTTGAAATTTGCCGTAGAAGGATCTATTATCACACTTGCATTTATGCGTAGCGTGGATCATACTCAAGGTGTACGTATTTTTTTACCGGATTTTAGGGGTTATGCCTCCTGGCCGTCCATTGGCGGATCCAGCAAATTGGCAACATTGTCTTTTTTCCATTTAAACCTATAGAAATGTATCGATTCTTAGAGGGGCCAGGTGCTTTAACAAGAATCGATTATTTAGCATGGGATTAAATGGAAGCATCCCGGTGTTGCCAAATTTCTGGATCCGCCTCTGTGGCTGTCACGCAGTCCAATCTCCGGAAGAAGCTTTGCAGACCTCTTTGAATCAAGCTAAAAAAGGCGGGCTCATCTAGGAACCATCTCCTGTCACTAGCCGCAAAAATAATGAAGATTCGCCCTGGATTGATCTTTAAATTGAGTTGTGACAAATTATAAACATTTATATTGCTGAAATGGGAGAATCCACAACTTTATCCATAGTATAACAAAGCCGGGACATGTATTAGAAATCTGCATATATTCGGCTCATTTAAAAGCTGTTTTCTATCGATAGCCACAAAAATCATGAAACTCAGCCCAGTAGAATGGTAAAACGGACTGTGACAGCAATGATAATTTAGAGGGCCAAAGCGCTTAAAGTAATGTTAACTGGAGCGTATTACAGCGAAAAAAAAGTGAAGGTGATCTAACATTCTGGATGTAAAAAAAGTGTGCGAGAACTTATAAAATTCTGAATTACCTGCCGCAGCAGTTAGTTTTACATCTTGGTATCGCTAAATTAACTGCTGCAGCGAATGATTCAGCATTTCTCGCACACTTTTTTCGCATCCAGAATGTTAAATCAACTTCACTTTTCTTTTGGTGGTACAATGGACGTTTCATATTGAATATATTTTCTTAACTGGAACAATTTGTCACTATCCTGACGTAAGAACGTATCTCGATTTCCACTTGAGCTCCAGAAAACATGAACTTATATGTAAAAGAAGGCTCATGTGGAAATCGAGATACGCCCCTACGTCAGAGGAGCTACGAATTGAGGGGCTTGGAGGACAAAGCGCATACGTGCAGTTTTTGACAAAATTGAGCTTTTAACGATTCCAAGTCAAACTGGTCTTAATGCATATTCTGTGAAAAATTCACTCACGAATGCCAATGTTTCAGCATTGAAAAGTCAGTTTCAAATTTCTTTTCACCATAAAAATTCGTGTAATTTCGAAACTTCAAACGCGTATTTCTCGAAATAGCAAGAACTGCACCTTATGCGCCTTGTTCTCCAAGCCCCTGCAATGGGCCTGTTGCAAACTTTTGCTAGAGCAAAAATAAGAGTTGTTTCTTGTAGATAATGCCTCAAAAATCACGATGAGCGCATCGGCAAAGTCTGAAATGCACTCATAACTTCACAATCTGCGTAAGAAAGTTGCGTTTTTTTAAGCTTCCCGCTTCAAAAACGATACTACGGCACAGGTGAACATTTTGTTAGAGGAGTCGCTCCATCGTCGGCGATATTCATCATGGCCGACGCTTGCGCGCAGTTCCGCGCGTAATTCGAGGAGAGTTCAAGGTCAATCAATTCGGGCGTGGAAAATATGTACGTTAACACGCCGATTGTTATCTGGTCTAATCCAGTTCAGGTGTTATCTCGTCCCATCACACTTGTTTTGGCGGATTGGCGTCGGCCATGATGAGTATTGCCGACGATGGAACGACTCCTCTTACAAAATGTTCACCTGTGCCGTAGTATCGTTTTTGAAGCGGGATGCTCAAAAAACCGCAAATTTCTTACGCAGACTGTGAAGTTATGAGTGCATTTCAGACTTTGCCGATGCGCTCATCGTGATTTTTGAGGCATTATCTATAAGAAACAACTCTTATTTTTGCTCTAGCAAAAGTTTGCAACAGGCCCATTATTAAAATAAATATACTTTACTAGGATCCTTAATTTCCCCGTGGTTTCAAACAAAATGCAATCATTTAAATGTCAATCATTAATTGGACCACATTTTGCAATTAGGAACTATAAATTCTGGCTCAGTATACAAACAAAGTATGAACCGTTAGTTTCCTTATGCACATAAGAGTTTTTTTCGGATGAGCCAGAAATTATAGTTCCTAATTGCAAAATGAAGTCCAATTATTTGCACTCAATTATGCGTCGGCCTTGTCCTCCAAGCCTCTCAATTGTACAGGACACATTAATCGAGCACAAGATAAACACGAGACCGGTTTGTTAAAAGTCATGTAATACAGCCAAGAATGAGTTCAATTTTCTAAGGAAGCATATGCTCTACTGTGATCCTCCTAGCTGATCGAATCACCCTCGAAAAAGGAAATTGATTTGTCGACTGATGGCCGGACGGAGGCTATATTTGGCGACATCGGGAGCTCTCTATCATCCTTTACGAGCTCTGCCAAAAGTTATCGCAGTTTCATTGCTCCGTTTTATTTTTAACGTTCCGATGTAGATTGTTTAAATGAAACAAACGGCCGTGTGAGCGCGCAATAAACGCTCCGAGCGCGCGCGACTCATCTCCACTTTTATGCATTTTTGTCGTAAAATTTTATTCACCGCCGCCGCGGCCACTTTGCGGGGAAACCTCGGCAGTTGCGTCTAACATCCGCCCAAGGCGTGATTTCCCACAATATCGGGAAAAACGTCGTATAGACTCGCAGACGATGCCGCTTCGAAGAAAAATTCTCGGCGTTTTTACCAAGGTTCGTTGGTACCTTTACCATCTCACTTATTTTTACAAATTATTGGTAATTTTACCAAGACAGACTGGCAAGTTTACCTAAAATCTGGTATTTTTACTGTTTTTTCAGATAAGAATACCACTTTTATTGGTAATCGATTCCCGGTAACTTTGCCATTTTATCTCGGTAATTCTACCACAGTCGATAAAAAATATTGGCGTTTTTACCAAGGTCCAGTAAAATTACCAAGAAAGTTCAAAGAGTTTACCGAGATTTCTGGGTAAAATTATCAATTCCATAAACAGTAATTTTACCAGGAAAAAACTTTGATCAAATAGATCCCTGAATTCTTGGTAATTTTACCCTTTTCATAGTAAATACACCGAGATTTTTTTCAGTGTGGTGCAGTTCAAAGGATTCCTTCAAAATGAGTCAGTTGCGGTGGTCACAGAAAAATTGAATTGCATTTTGCAAAAAGGAACCACAAGCATTCCAATGTCGCCGAGATTGTGCAACTTCTTCACCTAGCAAATAGAAACTGATCACCCCAACAAGTTTTATCTTTACTCCCAATAAACTATGAATTCAAGTCAAAAATTATCGTTGTAAATTCAATTTTTTTCATGATTTCTGTAAATTTTTGTGAAGAATTTATGTTGCACAATCCCAGCAACATTGGAATGCTCTTCATTCCTTTTCGCAAAATGCAATTCAATTGATGCTCGCTTCTCGTAGATTACCTAAAAATAATAAGATATGTCCAAACCGCAAGTTTCTATGTTCAATATTAACCGTGATATCGCCCTTTGAAAAGTCGAGTTTTTGACGTCATCCACCGCGGTAGTGACACCTTGGTTTCTTCTACCTTGCTTTCAACCGAGTTTCACGGTGAGTAACCAGAGCAAATGTGTATTTCCCTGACTGATGAAATCAGGGTGAAAGAAACCAAGGGTATCACTACCGCGGTGGATGACGTCAGAAACCCGACTTTTCAAAGGGCGATATCTCGGTTAATATTGAACGTAGATAGTTGTGGTTTGGACAAATTTTGTTATTTTTAGCTTATCTACAAGAATTAAGCATCAAAACACAATCCTGTGACCAGCGTAACGGACCCATTCTCTCGGATTTAAACTTCCCTCTCGGCCCGCAAAAAATACGAGGACCTCTGAGTTTTTTGATATTACATCCACACTGAAAAAATAAAGTTACGGTCTATATAGACATACCGTTAGTTCCGGGCTCAGAGGCTACACGCTTCGGGTGCTGGAGGTGGCTTAGGTTGCTGGGTGCTATGCCCGGAGCTTTTTTGTGTTAAAGAGGAGCAGTTTTTCTAAAATACTTGAAATTCTGCAGGAAAATATCCGTGAATATCCTTTAAAATAAATATTTCGTCGAAGAAAATTCGGCAACCCTCGGATTTTCCCGCATTTACTTAGCACGGTAGCTTGGAGGTATCGCAAGCAGCGGCTGCAAAATTTTTGTAGCTGTCTTCTCTGTAATGAATGCACGTGAGGTTTACAATTTCAGTATCTCGTTCGGTCGACGGGGTTTTTTTTACGCTTTCATACTCCCGCGCTTTTTATTACCGGGTTGGTGATCTTTTATTCTCTAAGAAGGGGCATTTTCTGCACGGTCATGAATGCATGCACCTCATTTTGGTTTGAAAATTCATCAGTTATGACGATAAATGGTGACGGTAAAGCAAACATCCGCGAGAAATTATCGACAAGAACGGACTTCAAGAAAATACTTCTTTTTTACACGAGTCAACCGAAGAGAAAATGAGAGCCCTCGTTGAATAGCAGAAGCGCGTGAGCAGTTGAGCACCCGATCTTCCCACGCTTGCTTCTCAGCCAATCAGATACCTGACGACCACTTTTGGAATTCTTGTGGAAAATAATATGGGAAATCAAAACCATGCACGCCCTCTAGTCAGAGGGGCGACCAAATGCAAGTTAAGTTTGGCAGTCGAAGGAACGGACACAATGTATGCTACAAGAATGGAGATGGATTGCCGAAGCAGGGCAGCAGAAATATCTGCAAGGGATCGAACGGGCTTAAAGATCATGGAAGTGGAAAATGATATCTTATTCGACGGTATGACTAATTATGACGAAATGAAGGTTGCCAAAAAATATGCTTGTTTGGGTCGTTCCTGTAAGGAAACAAAGGAGATGCCCACTGAAAGGGTGTGGTCAACAGGGTGTTCCGATTTTCCAAAAGTCCGACTCCACCGAGTTTTTGAAATGGAATATTCAAAGCTCATGATCTGCATCCGTTATTAAAATGAAGATGAATTTATAGGCAAGCCCAAGAATCCAACATCTTTAGTGACAGAATATTGATGGATTCATGTTCTGCACTTAAAAATACAACTGAAAAATGATCCTAACGTTATGAATATGACAGGTCGTTCGGCAATTTTCTCACATTAGGCCAAACACTGTTGTCAATTCGAGCCGTATAAGTATGTTTTGTTCTCCTGAACTATAGTAAGTAAGTCTTCCAATAATGAACACCCATACCAAACCTGCGAATTTTCAATAGAACCGTAACCAATGTATGTAATTGGACTCCATTTTGCAATTAGGAACTATAATTTCTGCCTCATCTAGAAAAACACTTATGTGCATAGGGAAACTAATGAAGCTTATGTTGTTCATAAATTGAGCCAGAAATTGTAGTTCCTAATTGCAACATGCAGTTCAATTTTTATTTTCGTCACTAAAATCAGCATCATCATGGCGATCATTCTCTCCAAAATGAATTGAACAGTTATGTCTAGCTAAATTCTTTGAACAGCTTTTGCCAAGAAATCCACGGTTGCAGATGCTTCCTTAAGATATATCACTCTTAGTGAGTAGAAGAAATCTAAAAATCCTGGAATCGCTGGAAAATGCCGTTGAAATACTATCCCAGTAATCTCGTCAAATTTAGTCAATGAATAAGTAAAGTTCGTCAAGTGCACTCATCCTAGAAGGAGCATTAGTGCAGCTGTAAGAGATAACCTTTACAGCTGGTCTCATTTAACTGCTTCAGATTCGCGATTATAAGATCTCTTCTGTTGGTTGGTCTTTCAGATCCTACAAAGAAAAAGAGATCTAGGTTAGAGAATTAAATACTCTCAAGTTTTACAGTTAATTACATTTGAAAGTAAAATTCAAGTTTTCAAAGACATTCAAAATGACCATGAACACCTTTGTACAAAAAACGGAAAAAAAGGAGATCTGTTTGAGTTTATAAGAAGTGGCGCAATATTGCGGATAGTTCAATGAACCGAGACCCAAGTAAAGCCTTGGTTTGCTGCAGCCTAGAAAGGTTTTTTCCTCACCCTTTCACCCTCTCAACCCTCCTCTCACCCCATCACCTTTTGTTGATAGTTGTTCGACGACTTTTTTAATTTCCTCCGACGCCACTTCAGAACTAGAGTACCTATATACGGAGAGTACGGACATGCCGGTTATTTTGAGGTTAGGTCATGGGTCTTTTAGGGCCAAAAAGGCAGCCAATTCATTTCACATTTAATACGAACCGTCCCTCGTGAAGCACGTATTTGACTTAGTTTTTGCATAGATTTACTAATTTTTTCGGAAGAACGATCATTTATTATCATTCTTGGCCAAATAGCCACCTTGGTTTGATACTGGAATCTGACGATCTCTGTGCGGAGAAAATTCTGAAAAAACTTCAAGGAATGATTTCAATTTGTTCTGTTGTGTCTTCTTTACTTCTTTGAACAAATAATATAGAGGCAGAGATTTTCAGACACCGCAAATAAGATATGTGAGATAGCCGACTTGCGGATGTGATTTACATACTTCTGACATTCTTAGAACAGAGACTGAGAGTGACGGAAAAAAAGGAGTTACGTACGCGCCAGGAAAAATCTCGTTAAAAGCGTTGATATTAGCTTTCTTTGAATCCCAAGGATCATGTTCGATGCCTGTTCCTATTGCAGGATGGTCAAGGGTTACGACAATGTCTCTCCTCCGTTTTTCTTGTTAACATGTAAATTCGTTGAAATATCTAAGCTCACGTCACATGTGAATGGAATGTAGATAATTACTGTCTGAATCTGTGTTTACAATCCCCTCTGTGTCATCACCTTCGACTCATATTGAAGGTGAAACTACTGGACCACCAATCTAGTTAGCGGCGTTTAAAAATCTCCGAGGAATCTCCATTTCAATTTTTTGAAGGATGAGATAAGATAATTATTTTATTTTTACCGTTTAACAAGTCTGTTTATCAAGTTCATAACAAGATGTAGATTTTTTGAAAGAGAATAAATCAATAACAATCCTTGAAGTTTTTGCAGAGGTTTCGTCTCGCAGAGGGAGAAAATCACTGAAGTTTTTAAGAGTTGACGTTGAGTAAATTTCTAAATAAAAGATGAGGTGTGACTGGAGACCAAGTTACGTGGTCTGGTAGTTTTACCATCGATATCTGCATTAGGAAACTATTGACAAACTTTTTTTTCCATGGCCGAGGTGGAAATGCGCCTCACGTTGATTCTAAAAGTGCCAGAAGATCGGTTCCTTACAAGAAAATGAGTGCAACTATTCGTGTTTGATCACTGTTCGTTTTGCATAGCCGAAAAAATGAAGGAGTTTCAGTTTTTTTCTGACCTCGCCTCGTAGCGATACGAGTTGCGCATGGGTGCGAATACCGACGGCTACTGAGATGCTCAGTTAATATTAAGGTACTAAAAAAGCAAGAAGTTATTATCAATTGGGTGGCCTACGACCAAAATCGGTCTATTTGCATCTTAAATTGCGTGAATTCCCCTGCAGTATTTTATTTTTATCTACTGAAAACTGCAACATATCAACGATGTAAGTCCGTAACAATGCATATGTCGCAGGCAGTCATCAATCGCCGGCAATATGCAAGCTCCGTACTTGTCAATTCGTCAAATCGCATTTACAATAATATCAATAAAGTAAAGGTTACTTTAGCGAAGAAATGCAAGGCACGACCTCAGCTTGGAACGCCTTCAAATCCAGCGATACTCTCCGCTTTGCCAACGAGTTAATATAGTTGCTTAACCAAACCAAACCCTACGATAGCCGTCGATAGCCGTCGATAGCCGTCGATAGCTCACTCTATAATATTGAGTCTTATACAACGCCTGCGGGCTGATTGCTGAAATTGAAGACAAAGAAGACTTGAGGAGTATTGAGCAATCCCATTGCTTGGAATGGACGATTCTTAAAGACTAAGGGAGAAAATGATCAACTACCTATCGGGTCACTCGTGGGTTGCAATAGTTACTCTATTCCCTACGTCCTTTGTCCATTGCAACCGCCCGCTTCCACCAATAGGATCCCTTCATATCCTTTTTGTCTTCTTTGTCTATAGCTTTGTCTATCAATTTCAACAATCAGCCCCCTAAGGCGCAAAGTTTGGAGGTTTGTCGGGTGCATTTTAACTCCGATGCACAGCTAGCCGTTTTTACCCGACGATTTTACGGTGACAAACAGTCCATAAATTATCACCACCTGTCAACGTCTGCCGAGTGAAAAATTACGAGTTTAATTATTTCAACATCGGAACAGCGCGTGCATTTGGTTGTTAATGTGAATTATTCCTCGCCTATCATCTCATTAAATATGTCCACACGTACTGGACACAAATTAATGTACATCAGGGAACAATTGCAGTGCACCACCCTCAGCAAGTTTTGACCGTCACGGAAAGTTTTCCGATTGGAAATCCGTCGAACGCTTGGAACAAAAAATTCCACAGATTTTTTGGGTATTCAGAAAAAAACAGTAACATTTTTTTAAAAAAATTGCGTGCTTGGTTTTTTTTTTTTTAAAAAATTCAACTGTTAGTAACAATTCTCAATTCTTCGGATCAAATTGCCAAATTTTCTCACACACAAAACAAATTTACAGGGGGCCTTGTGAGTATATGTGAGAGTTTAATTTTTCAGAGAATTTCATCCGCAATTTGAGCTCCAGTATGTGAAAATTTAAGAAGAAATATTCATAGATGGACGTATTTCTATCAAACAGAACTATGTGTGGGTGGGAAATATGGAGTGCTCTCATTACATCTAGGGCCATAAGAATGAATGTGAATTATAAAGTACCAGTGACGTCAGCGGCGACGATGGAGGAGTGTGCTCGACGATCCGAGTCTCTAACTCATGAGCCCTATCCACAACGTTATTGTCCCATGTCCACGGCTCATGAGTTACGAACACAGATTGGCACATAGTTCCGTTTGGTGACTTTAAAAACCCGCTTTTCCAATTCTTCAATAGGAATCAAGCCCACTTTTACATTGTTTCTTATCCAGCTCACCACGAGCACACCCCATCTTTCCCACCCTAACATAGTTCTGTTTGGTAGAAATATGTCCAAATTACTCAGAGACAAGAGACCCTCCACAGGTCAACAGCCGAAAAAAGAGTGATGACTGTTGCTCCCTTATAATTGTCCATATGAAAGTGTTGACTGTTGAATCCCCGAAAGTAAAAACTTTCACCTGTCGCATAAAGAGGCCAGTGGAGGGTATCCCGTCTCTGAAATTACCTAATAAATGAATGTTTCGTATGGAGAAATTTAGCAACAACTGGATGTTCATACGGCGTTCTTTCTTAGCACGGCAGTGCAGTTCTACGTCAAGACAGAGCAGGGCGGCAGTGGCGCACGTCACAAGGGAAAATTAAAAGGATGAACCGATCAGAACAGCCTGTCATCTCGGCTCTACCACGCTCACCCCGATTGTTAGCACAGAGAATCCTTTATTCCTCCCGAGCAGGATGTTTATGAATGCGATAATGCATCGCAGCCACGACACGCAAAAACGTCACAACCCGACCATGAACCCCTCGTGAATCTGCGGTTTTCGCTGCGGACTGCACAATGCAACCCGGATGCAAATCGCGCGATTAAAAGAGGAATAATGGAGAGAGAAAACAAAAACAAAAGAATCGAAAGACTGCCGAGTAACGAGGCGATGGAATTCTTCATCAATCCGCCTGAGAGGCATGAAAAAGGAAAATCTTCATTACGTAGCGGCGCACAGTGGACCGAGTTAGTAGGAGAGGTTGGATAAAATTTGGAAACTTTAATCGCTTATAGCTCCGTTTATACAAAACTTTGATGTTCACTGGAAAAAAAAGTCGCTTGGAGCTAGAGTCCAGGCTCTTAAAAATATTGACAAGAAAAAATAATTTCGATTCAATCGGATTTTAGCTAAAATTAAGGAACCAAGCCTCTTAATTTAAGCGGATTTTGTTTTGATTCAAGCAAAAATCCCATTGAATCAAGAGTATAACCAAGCCTCTTAATTTAAGCGGATTTCGTTTTGATTCAAGCAAAAATCCGATTGAATCAAGAGTAATTTTTCTTGTCATTGTTTTCAAGAATCTGGACTCTAGGTCCAAGCGACTTTTTTCCCCAGTGTTCTAAAAGTGGTTCCATTGGTTTCCTCGTGAAATTTCCCTCTCAAAACATTATTTAAAGTCGAAAATGTGACGAAATTGACATCAAAATTTGCAGTTCTAGACAAAAATATCATGTCCAACCTCTCTAATTGACTCGATCCACTGCTGTGGGCCGGGGTGTTTTAAATTTTCGGGAAAGTTGCGCCTTTTTAACTGTACATTTATCGGTTTCTCAGTTATTTTTTCGTGTTTTTAATGTACGCATCGTTTCCTACGCGTCATTTGCCATTGGACAATGTATTCGCCAGTCAAAATTCATTAATGACTTAGTGGCCTACTTCATTAAGGAAAACTCAACATTTCTCATGAACTTGCAAGCACGCTGCCGTGACAGCGAATTTTCTTCTGAAAGCTCCCCTTTAAACTAGAAATAAGACGAGACAAACATCAAAATTAGCAGTTTAAGTAAAATATGTCATGTCCGAACTCCCTAATGGAGATGTTGCATGTGTGAGGAATTTGCGATTTGACTACCGATTTCTATGTAAAAGTTCGCGAGAAACACGATGGTTTCACTGGTTTTCTCTGAAATCAACTTCCAAGCTCAAAAAAGCTCTCAAGTTGAGGCCAAAATGGAGGGGATATCCCACGCTATCCTGAGAGTCCACCTCTACATCAAAACAAACTCTCCATTCAAAGATAAGGAGCAAATACATTGACAGGGCTGCCACCTTATTTGGGGACGCTAAATCTGAAAACACGGCAACCTTGCTTATGTATTTGCTCCCTATCTTTGAATGGAGAGTTTGTCTTGATGGAGAGGTGGACTCTCAGGATAGCGTGGGATATCCCCTCCATTTTGGCCTCAACTTGAGAGCTTTTTTAGAGCTTGGGAGTTGAATTCAGAGAAAACCAGCGACACTATCGTGTTTCTCGCGAACTTTTACGTAAGAATCAGTAGTCAAATCGCAAATCCCTCACACATGCAACATCTCCATTAACTCGATCCACTGCGCGGCGGTGCGCCAAGGGTACGAGTAATAATGTTTAACGAGGGGCTGCGGGGGGTGGATCGGGTGCAAGTGTGCAAAAAAAGGGGTAACAGGACCCCTTGAGAATTCAAAGGGAGGGGGGCTTCACAATACGTCACTCCGCTGGCACAATCACGTAACTCCTCTTTCATCTAAACCCTTGATATTATGGCGTCGCACGCACGACTGAGCTAATTTCAAAGTGCGGATACGCTTTTTTGTCGGATGAATAGCGAACTTTGCATTGTGACGTCACTTTCGATACGGAAGTGGGTAAGCCCTCCGCGTAAGATTGAGAAGACAATTAGGGAAATTAATTCATGAAAATCCTGTCAACGGTGCTCAGTGAACTCCCAGCGATGCTGAGGTCATAAAAAATTCAAAAATTTCCGCACCGTGAATTAATTCGGCGCGGGAAGGAGGGATAAAAGGAAGGGTTTGCTCTGACGAGACCGCAGTGGTGCATATATTTGTATGCGGTTCGCGTTTGTCGATGTTTTATGCACGGCTTCCGAGTTTTTTGTCCTCGCCATAAGTGCGCGGCTCCCGGCAGTTTTAATTTCTTTGAATAATATATTGATGGCTAAACTTGTAAACCACGCTCCTCGATCGAGCCGTATTGAAGCTCTCGCTACTGTTTTCTTTTCCGAAGCTAAACGAACCATTGTTATTATATCTAAAAGTTTCACAGAAAAATGCGTCGAATATAGTACTCCTTCACCCGAAAAAAGAAACAGGCGTTTTTTGCCAAACCTAATAAAAAGCACCGGGAATATTGAATATTCCGGAGTCTGGTGTGCTTTGGAAAAATCCCCGAAGCTATCTTTGGCCTCAGCAGTAAAAATGCAGTAGACTGGGGGGCTGCGCCGCTGCGCCCCTTGACCTCTACACTGCCGTGCTAAGGAAGAACGCCGTATGAACATTCAAGAGTTGCCAAATTTACTTCGATAATATGTTTATTTTTGAGGAAAGTTGTGAATATTTTTCCGTGAAATTTTCAGGGACTTTAGGTGAAGTTGCGAAGAAAATTATCTGAAAAATTGGCAGGAAAATATTCATAAGTTTACCAAGAAATTCATGTTTTATCAAAAGAAATTTGGCAACGCCTGAAGGTTCATACGGCGTTCTTCCTTAGCACGGCAGTACTCGTCTCGACCCCCTTCTGAGGTCCGCTTTGCGGACATCCTACTTTCGACTCCGATCTTGTTTTCCATCATCATTAGTCGCAAACCCTAATAGATAGCACACAATGAGAAGAACAAGCAAATTTAGGATGCACCGAAAATAATTATCAATAAAATAAAAAAATACGGCGTTAATTAAAGTTATTCCACTTACACGTTCTCGGTAGTTGTCCGATTTGCTGAAGACGAGTAAAACTTGAAAATGACCAACAGCAACTGGGACTGGATGGCCAGAAGCATGGTCAACTCATGAGTCTCAGCTTGATGAATCTGGAACATAATCGTCAACTACTCAGTGATTTCATTTTATTTTATTCAATAAAAGAGTCTACCTGCGTAAGCGATTATTTTTACGAGAGTCATCCAAGTATTAAAGTCCTTAATTTTTAATTTTTCGAGCGAGGAACGATACATTAAATGATAAAAAATGCGCATTAGACATACTTTCATGAAGCTTAAAAACAAACCTAATACAGTAAAAGCTCGCTAAGTCGAACTACGGTTAAGACGAAATGTCGATTAAGTCGAATTTTTTTTTCGATCCCTAGACACGTTCATAAATGAAATGGAGAACCGGTTAAGATGAATTTCCGCTTAAGTCGAATTTTTTGTCGGCCCCTACACAATTCGACTTAGCGAGCTTTCACTGTATATACAAAAACGGTTGGGGAACTTATGGAAAATTGAAAGTCATTGAGAATTCCTATACCGTCGTTGGCGTTTGCTGGTGAATCGCATCAAAGGTTTCCAATACATTTCTCACAATAAAAAATAGCTGGTATCAAAAATGCTGTATTCCTTCTGATATTCTAAGTCGTAGCTTTAAATTGAAATGTTTGTTTGATATTTTCTTATAGTTTGATCAGTGAGCGTATCAGTTTTGTTTCTTTTCAAAACAAAGATTGCTATCCGCAGCACGAGTTCACCCATTTGCTCACCTTAGCATGTAATTTTGACGCAGAGATCCGTCATTTTATATCATAGTTTTTGAAAATCTTAAAAATACTAATCACACTAAGTAGTTTTCAAAATAGGTTTTACATTACTGTTGAAGGAAACAAAATAATATGGTATTTTTTTTTATTCCTTTTAAATTTTTTATTATATTTTTTATATACATTATTATTATCATCAAAATGTGTGTTCATTTAGGACACCTAAATAACATGCCAGAACCTCAATTTACTGCACTCAAAAAACAATTATGGGAAGAGTGACTTACCGGCCGAGTTATGGATCATGGAGCCATAAAATATGTATAGTTCGTGGAGCCATACTTATAGGTTCACGACCAACAAAGTATGGCTCAGAAAGCCATACTGTAGACGGTCAGTCACTTTGGTTAGAAATTATAGATCTCCGAGCCATTTTTTATGGGTCTCAGAGTCATACCTTTTTTTGAGTGTATACTTTGTTGACCTGTATGTTTTCAAAGAGTGTATTTTTAACATTCGAGCATCCACGTATACAATTGTGTTGGTTGGTTTATTGCATTGGAATGGGAGTGAAAATTTAAATGGATGGAGATAGGAATTTACATCTCTCTATTGATATTAGATGAAGAGAGTTTGCATGCAGAACAGTCAACATTCTATTCACGGGGATAAATAGCCTTTTCCGATCCTTAGAGCATACGAGATGTTATTGTGTTTATTTTCAACTTATCCCATAACTTAGTAATTAAACGTAACGCGAGAAAAAATCCGCACCCGCTCGTCAGCTTCATCTAAATGAAAACTGCGCGCGCCAAGTTGAGAGCGGCGTCTCGAGCCTGTTCGCTTTCAATGCGAACAGATATAACCTAGCCATTGAGTAATTAACATTTAACCCAATTATAACTGATGAGGCAGGAATTCCAAACAAGTTGAGCGCAACTGGTCGGTGATCAGATTGTACTTTCAATTGAACATATTCATGCTAAAAGGAACTAAGTGCAGAGGGATTGCGTGTAACATAGTTCCTTTTAGCATAAATACATCCAATGGACCACAAGACAAGGTACGAATTTCAGCATTCTGATACATGTTTCTTAACCAATATTTCACGTAGAACACGATGCGCACAACAAAAATTACCGAAATCAACTCCTTAGGAGGATATTTAATGATTCTTGATGCGTGAATTAAAACCACCCGCTCATGAAAACTCAATGCTCTACGTGACTCACATCGCGCGCTAAATGTTATCATAACAGTCTCTTCGATATAAAAATCTGGCAACCTCAATCTTGACGCTTTGGCTCAGCTATAACAAATTGCTTTTAGTTTGAACAACAACTGATGGTGGGAAATGAAAATTGTTCGATAATGAGAAGCTTGCTGAGACCATTGTAGTGCGCGATTTGACTCACGTAGTGCTTTGAGTTTCTTGTGAGCGGGCAGTTCAAATTCCTCGTGACCGATGTGAATTAAAAACGTTAATATCTTCGTTAGAGGTTGGTTTCAGCAATTTTCTATGCGCGAATCGTGTTTAACGTGAAATTCTGGTTGAGAAACATGTATCAGATTGCTTAAATGCGCACCTTGTCTAGTGATCCATTGCTGTGGGTAGAGTATCTATGTATTGAGAGTATGGACATGCCGGTAATTTTGAGATTACCTAGGTCATGGAGCTTTTTGAGCCCAAAAAGACAGCAAACCTATGAATTTAAATTATCCAGAGTGATTTTGTATTACAATTTCTACGGTTCGTCGTTTGTAAAGCAAACATTCGACCTAGTTTTTACATAAATTTACTCATTTTGGCGGGAGAACGCTCATTCTTGAACATTATCGGCCATCTTGGTGTGATATTGCAATATGAAGATTGGCAGTGACATTTTTTGTATTAGAAGGTTAGCTACTCTTTTGGCTCAGAGATCTCCATATGTCGAAATGTTCGCACTCTTTCGGTTATAAGTCCTCTAGTTTATGTTTTTAACATGACAACTCCTGGTTGAAAGCCCATCATGGTCAGACTGTAATAATGGGATATTTTTCTTTTAATCACCTATCTAAAAATTTTTCCTCGGGAAGTTCGGTACATGTAAGTTTAGTAAGTTCAATAAGCGTTTCACGCCAACTGACTGACTGCACTGCGTTGGGCGCAATGCGAGAGGTATCCATGCAGTCTTGTAGGCGCTAATATGCGTGCCATGCCGACTGCACTGTTTGACGCAATGCGTGAAGTTTTCCTACAGTCTTGCAGGCGCTAATATGCGTTTAACGCCGGCCGCACTGTGTTTGCCGCATTATTCGAACTCGTGTTAGTATAATCGCGGCATGATTAGACCCTATCTCATCGATCGCTGGAAATTGCGTATTGTGGCCCATTTTTCAGGGCACCACTCAACGCTGCATCGGTGACCTGCATCCATTTTTAGCAGGCGAAGGCGGCATTAGAGAATTCTCTGAAAGTTTCAAACAAATCTATGCAATCCCTCTACCTCAAAAAAATTAATAAAAAAATATAATGACCCAAAAAATTTGGCAACGGCAAATGCCACTTCTTCAAGAAAAAGCGCCCAAAATGTACTTAGTCTTTAATTCCATATCATTTCGAGTCTGCTCTCTCTTAAATTATCAGAAAGAGTCATTGCTTAGAAAATAAAGTTGCCGTTTTGCTGGTAATCGTTTAATCGCCCCCTCCCCTCTTCCCTCCTCGGCTTGTCATTTTCACTTAAACTCACTTTCAAGAACGCAAATAGCGTGGAAAATAAGCCAATTTAAACCGCGGAGAACAGCAGAAGCCAGCCTTCGCGTCACTCCAAATTAGAGCGCCGAACTGTTAGATTGTAGTGATTACGGCCCTCGAGTGGATGAGCAAGAGGTGACGTTGGTGAAAAGTATTGGAAAGACACGAAAAACCACGTAACGTAAGCGCGAGAAAGACAGAAAAGTTCCCGTCTCAGGGGCACGAGAAGATGGGGAGCAGTGGCGTGGCGTGCTTTTCGATCCATCGATGTTTCCCCATTCGAAGCTGTGGTAAATAATCGATTATTAAGGTGTTCGCTGCGAACGCCATGTTTATCGATACTTTTCCATAGGTTTAAATGACTGATCAATCGACATATCGCAATTCACGCCACGCCACTGATGGAGAGAGAAAGCGCCGCACAATGGAGCGAGTCAATCGGAGAAGTCGAGCAAAATGTGGACATTTTCAGAGCTTAGACTGCCGTGCTAAAGAAGAAAGTCGTATGAACTATCGAGAGATGCCAAATTTCCCTTGATAAAATATGAATTTCTGAGAACATTCATGCATATTTTTCCATGAAATTTTCAGATATTTTAGATTTAATTGCATACAAAATTGTCTAAAAATTATGGAAAATAATATTCGCAATGGAGATGTTGCATGTGTGAGGAATTTGCGATTTGACTGTTGATTCTTATGTAAAAAATCGTGAGAAACACGATGGTGCCACTGGTTTTCTCTGAAATCAACTCCCAAGCTCAAAAAAAGCTCTCAAGTTGAGGCCGAAATGGAGGGGATATCCCACGCTATCCTGAGAGTCCACCTCTACATCAAGACAAACTCCCCATGCAAAGATAGGGAGCAAATATGGGAGACTTTACTATACTCTGACACAGTGTCACGAGTATGGTAATCAACACCAGACTCTAGGGTAGTATTTGCCATGTTATGGTATAAATCACCACAGCTCTGGTGAATACTACTACAATTCTGGTGATTCGCACTAAATAATATCACCGTGTAAAAAATCACGTAGACTTATTAATTTTTTTCCAGTGTGCAGTTTCCGTCAAAAATTCCATGTCCAACTTTTTTCATCTACTGGATCCACTGAGCGTCGCAGAGAAGTTGCACCGTCTTCCCAATCACTTCTCCCCCATTAGTCGAGACGATGCACGGGAATTCTGCATATCCTTCCCTGAAGAAATCGCGCGGGGGTGTAGAGAGGGGGGAGGTAGAGAGAGAGAGAGAAAACTTCGCGTCGCCCATGCTCGTACGATGCAATGCGAGAGAGAGAGAGGGGGCGACGGGAACAAGGAGAGAGTTGATTAAACGACTGCTCGTAGGCGCTTTTGTTTAAAGGCCTCTCGACAAGATGCTGAGTCAGCCCTGAAATGTCCTCAAATGTCCCACAAAACGGGCCCAGTTTGGGCCGGGGGGAGGGGAGCTCCCGTGACGCGCAGGTTGCATACACCCGGGGTCTCGGGGGACTTGAGCATAAATTATAAACATGGGCGAGTATCTCAGTGCCGCGCTTAACAACCCCCCTCCCCCTCCCTCGGTCCGATGCACTTTCACTTGCGATCCATTGTCCTATTTTTCGCGGTTGCATTCCGGCGACTCGTTAGACGCGCCGTCACCACCGATTCGCGTTATTACGTCGCTGCCCCGACGTGAGGGCGGATCACGGTTTATGCGTGAGCCCTGGTCGCCGTTTAACACAATGATTTCCGCGGCTCATGTGGAGAAATAGATACACCCTTGTGGCGGAAAAGCGACGATTGGCTCCCTCCGGCGCCACGCTGGACCCCCACTCACTTCCGTTTGCGATATATCAATTGGATCGCATTTAGCAAAAAGGAACCAGCGCAATCACAGTGTTGCTAACATGTTGCTTCTTCATAATTATCTAAAAACTCTCCCAAAATAGCAAATTATTTTTGTATCCTACCAAAAATGTTAATACTCTACATGTATTCAGTATTTTTTGGAAGAAAAAAAGAATATGCACAATTTTGATAACGCTGTAATCACGGTGGTTCCTTTTTGCCAAATGCGATTCAGTTGATCTGCCCTTTATACCTATGGGAAAGGCACGATAAAGCAGCGACAAGACATAGCCGACCAATCACGCTCCGCCTTTTAATCTATGTCATCTACGCGTCCACCGGACAAATACAAAATTTCAACGATCAGGCTGCTAATCGACTCTTCATTTCAAATTCGCCAATGCGCTGTACTGACACAATTAGATGAATCATAGGCGAACTCAAATGTTCTATTTTATGCTGTAAAAGAAAATATTGATTTTTTGACGATTTTTGACGGTGTGAAAATTAAAAATGCAAAAAGTTAAAAAGGAGTCATGGACTGAAGCCCTATGAAAATTTTGGAATCTCCGGGTCTCAGGGACTTAAGTCACATAGCCAAGAGGCTCCATTTTAGTATCATAAAGCTTTTTCAGGTTCTTTCTCGTTATTCCCGAATAAATGGCAGCCGCGCGCGATGGAGTCCTAGTAGGAGCAGAAAACAAATATTTATTATTAATCACGCCTTTAGCATATCGATCGACGCATCCCATTCGCTGCCAATAGGATTGAGCCAGATCGTAGACTAATTAAGTTTCTGCTAGCTTACGCAGTCTCCCTCCTCCTCCTCTCTCTACAGCCGCCCTACTGGGAGTGTAGAGCTCGGATTAAAGAATTGACTGCTTCGTTGTCAATTTTTCCCCATATTATTATTTACTACGTATTTTGAAGCAATGGTCTCGATAAAAACAAAAAAGGTCCTTAAAGGACAACAATCAGCTTTCCCTGGTAAAAATTGGCAGTATTCCAAAATACCATAGACCTACAGTCGGCTGTAAGATTTCCGATAGCTTCTATAGCCGGCTACACAATTCCTTATAGCCTTTTATAGCCGATGGCGATTAAGCAACAGCCAGGCGATAAAGTGTATGCTAAAAGTTACTAATTACGGATGCCAGGATTTAGTGAGTTTTTGGACTACTGCTCTCTTTTTGGGCCGTAGTATCTTGATTTATTTTGCGAGGATAGCTCCGTACTTTCGACGGATGTCTGCCATTCCTAATATATTAGAGCGCCTTCAGTTTCGTATGATACCGTGCAATACCTCTGGTGTGAAATAGTTGCTTCAAGCGCCGTGGCACGCTGCGGAGCGGCAGGCGGGCAGCCAGCGCGAAAGGCGCATTGGCGCCTACAAACCTAACAGGGATACTTCACGCGTTGCGCAATGCGTGAAGTATCCCTGTTAGGTTTGTAGGCGCCAATGCGTCGCCGCTCCGCTTTGTGTTAGGCTCTAATATTTCATGTGGCGGAGTCAGCGTTATTCAACTCATGATTGTTGTCAATGTTTGCAAATCCTGTATGGATTATTCTCATTTTAATTGATGAAAAAAATACGTGTTACAGGAAAAGATAATGTGTGTTTTGTAAATATTAGGGTGGTTTCCTATCAAACTTAATGATTTCCAAAGCTCACGAATTTCTACACAATTTCTTATAGCCTTTTATAATCGATGGCGAAAAAGCAACAGCCAGGCGATAAAGTGTAAAGCCCGGCGATAGGAACTACAGCCCGGCTGCATAATTTTTTATCGCTTCGTATAGCCCGGCCGTATGATTTTGTCCGCATTCTACAGCCAGCTATATGATTTTCTGTAGCCTTCTTTAGCCGGCTATAAGAATTCCTATGGTATTTTGAAACGCAGCTCTTATCGCCAATTTTTACCAGGGTTACCCTGAATTCCAGTAACTCCATGGATTTTTTGACAGTGGGAGGGGAAGGGGGTGGGAGGAGGAGGGGGGGTCAACGAGAATAATTGGTTTTAGTTGATCATCGAATCTCATCAGTTAGATGAATTGCCGTTAGGATAGAAATTACTGTTACTTCGTTGAACTTTAAGAAATCAAGAAACGTAGGAGTCGCCTCCAGATTTTGGTTGAAAGCACATTTGTGCTTAATTTTGAACATTTATATTAAACAACTCACGCTTCCACTACGCAGAGCCAGATCCAGAAATTTGGCAACGCCGTTTCCCTTCCTTTTAAATCTATGTTAAATAATCGATTCTTGTCAGGACACTTAGCCTCTCTAAGAATCGATGTTTAAATGGAGAAAAACAATGTAGCCAATTTTCTGGATCCGCCAACGCTAGGTATTTTCGTCAAGACGCGTCTCGGTGGCTACTCAGGTCACCATCCCATCTTCAGCTAACATTTCGTCGTTTTTTTCACGAAAGAACGTAACTCCAATTCAATGTTGTTAAATTTCCCTTCGCAAATTACGTATTATCCGGTAGAATCTTGGCATTTTCTGATTGCTGATTTTACTAATTTTTCCTTGGATCAAATATAAAAATCATAAAAATCTAGGATAAAAATTGCATAGATACATTTTTGTAAATAAATTAATTGTTTGTATAAATTTGGCAACCTTGAAATGGAATTTAGTTCCTTCGTCCAGGAGACGATGCTTTGTTTTAGTTGTTTAAACAAAATTCTTAGTGTGTTTAGCTAGTCGAGAAGAATCAAAGCGTCAAAACACGATTCTGAGACCAGCGCAACGGACCCATCGGCAGGTTCCTAGATCTTAAAAACGGAACCATCAAGTGGATTGCATTTAGCAAAAAGGAACCAGCGTGAAAACAGTGCTGTAACACATGTTGCTTCTTCATAATTATCTAAAAGATCGCCCAGAATAGCAGATCGTTTTTTCTTCCCGCCAAAAAATTATACATTTTGGAGAAAAATAATTGTGTAAATTTGAACACTGTACAATATATTAAGTATTCTTAAAAGAGAAGAAGAAGTTGCACAATTTTGAAAACATTGTAATCGCGCTACTTCCTTTTTGCTAAATGCACTAAAAAAAAATTCTCGGCTTTTTTACCAAGGTCCGTTGGTACCTTTACCATCTCACTTTTTTTACTAATTATTGGTAATTTTACCAAGACAGACTGGTAAGCTTACCTAAAAACCGGTATTTTTACTGTTTTTTCAGGCAAGAATACCAATTTTATTGGTAGGTAATCAATTCCCAGTAACTTTGCCATTTTAGCTCGGTAATTCTACCACAGTCGATAAAAAAAATTGGCGTTTTTACCAAGATCCAGTGAAATTACCGAGAAAGTTCAATAATTTTACCAAGATTTCTCGGTAAAATTACCAATTCCATAAATGGTAATTTTACCGAGAAAAAACTGGGATCAAATAGAACCCTGAATTCTTGGTAATTTTACCCTTTTCTTAGTAAATACACCGAGATTTTTTTTTTCAGAGTACGATCCAAGTTTACCCACAATTTGACGACGATGCAAAGAAAGCGGCTATTCGTTACCATCTCATCCCGTCCGAAATAAAATTGGCAGTGAGTTTGAGAGGGGTTCTGCCCGCATTTCAAGGAGCAATGACGCCCGGCTCGAATAAGAATCCGCTGCGAACAATGAGTGATAGCCGGTCTTATTTACCCCCTCCCACCCCTCCCAGCAACCCCTTCGCCCCGCTCCCCCCTAGGGCTCGCCTAATAGTGAATATGCACAGATCGAATAAGAATTATTTTCTTTTGTTACCAAGTCCAACTTGGAATCTGACTTGGGCCATGTTGCCACGAATCGCAAAGAGAAACCGCAGGGATCACAGAAAGTTCCATAGAAATGCTGATCTATGCTGCCGTGATAAGGAAGATCGCCGTATGAACATTCGAGAGTTGCCAGATTTCCTTCAATAAAATGTTTATTTTTGAAGAAAGATATAAAGATTTTTCTTTGAAATTTTCAAGGACTTCAGGTGAAATTGCGAGCGAGATTATCTGAAAAATTGGAAGGGAGATATTCATAAGCTTACCAAGAAATGCATGTTTTATGAAAGGAAATTTGACAAAGCCCGAAGGTTCATGCGGCGTTTTTCCTCGTATGGTCCAGCTCAACAATACAGGAAACGTGTCATCCTCTATTTTCTTCCACTTTCGCTGATCTTTATCAACATTTTTGTGTTTTCTTTGCATTTTTTTTGTTTGTAAAAACGTTCCTACGGCTTTGAGTGCTTCCCTGGAAATATTCTCGTGCTACACACTTACATAAGAAAGAAATAAATAAAAAGAGGCAAAATATAGTGTTTGTTTTCTAAGATGTATTGTTTGCAATTGCGTTATCCCTAGTTTTCTTTCTCATTTTAAGTTTAAAAAAGGAAAATAAAATGGACCTGGAAAGAACAATTCTAAAAAGACGACAAAATAGCCATAATAGTGTTTGTTACCTAAGATATATTGTTTGAAATTGTGTAATCCCTAGTTTTCTTTCTCATTTTAAGTTCAAGAAAAGAAAAGAAAATAAACATGGAAAGAAAAGTTCTGAAAAGACGACAAAAATTCCAGAAACGTTTAATTTCCTTTGGGTGCAGCAAATATGAAATTCTGAAATATTGTGGTATAAGGGAAACATTGCATCACATACAGTCTTTTTTGAACAGAATCAGATAACTGTCTATTTGCATCAAAAGTGACGTACAGTAATTTTCAATTTGAGCTGTAAATGAATTTGGCTTGCTCTTATAATCACCCGAAAGTCAAGTCCAGCTAGTCGAAGCGCCTTCAATTTCGGTGCATGCAACAAGGCTGTCCATTGAGCAGGAATAGTTGTATCCAAACGCCTTCACTACCTTTGCGCATTTCCATTTATTGTGGCGGACTTTGAACGCCGGCCGTCCATGCTTAGGTGTTAGTATTCTTCTTTTATCTCTTTTTACTACAAACTTAAGTTCCATTATAAAGTATTAGCAAGAAGACTCATAAGTTTTGCGTAAACGAAAGGCTTAGAACCAGTAAGATTTAATTTTATTTCAATTCACTTTTGAAAGTATTTATTACTCTAGAATAATTTGCAATTTTCCAATAAAATTAGTTGCGAATTTTCTTCGTGACTCAACGAGCATACCACAGAACTGCCATGAAAACTTTTAGAACCAACATTAGGCGTTGAATTTAAGTGCTGTACTGAATAGTGCAAATAGTGCACTGTACAGTGTCTTTCCTGCCTTATGATGGGCCACTTGCTAAGATATTAATAAATGCACGTAGCTAGATGTTTCCTCCTCAAAAGTTCACGGGGAAAACTGATCACACAACGGAAAATCTGAAAATCAACTCCTTGACAAGACATAAGTGTTATGTATTAAAATTTGTCAAATGTCAGAAAAACATATGACGTTATTTGTGTAATCGAACCCCAATTTTATCTGTGTTTATTTAAAAGACTGTTTAAAGTCGTTCAGGAGTTGATTACCAAACTCTCCGTTTTGTGAATCATTTTCTATGTAAAATTTTGTAGAGAAAACATGCGACGTTTTCTTCTAATTGGACCGCATTTAGCAGAAAGGAACCAAGTCTTATCAGCCATTGCCAAATTTAACTGCGCAATATCATTTTTTACACGAGATTATTCAATTATTCTAGACTCCAACCAGACACTGTTCATGATTCTTCAACATCAAAGTCTCCACACTAAAAAAAGAAAAAAAGAAAAAGAAAATAAGCATGTGAACCGAACGTTCGTTGTTTCTTATCATCCCAAATATTCGGTTCGTTAAACTGAACCTTCGGTTCGTGTAACTGAATGTTCGATAAGACCAAACTTTGTTCGTCAGTTCACTTTACCGCACAAGTTCGGTTACATGAACCGAAAGTTCGGTTTGACGAGCTGAAAATATAGTTTGATAAAAAATTAGTTGCAGTGGCGTGGCGTGCTTCGCGTTATATCGATTGATCGGCCTTTTAAACCTATGGAAAAGTATCGATAAACAGGGTGTTAATAATCGACTATTCACCACAGCTTCAAATGGGGGAAATGTTGGAATGCTATGGACTACCGCATTTCGGTCTAACGAACTTTTTTTTTCAGTGTGTGATTTATATGAAAATAACAATTCTATATATATATAATAACAATTCACCTCCGAAATTCTTAAGCTAGTTCAATGCTATCGTGTCTGCGGGAAGCGTCTCCGAACTCGATCTCAAAAACGTAAACGATTCCCCGAAGAGATTAACCCGCTTCCTCGAATCTGTTTACCTCTTATTTGCAGAAACATCTGTCTACTAAAACGACACTCGCAGCAGCAGACAGGCCGTCTGTCTCCACCAGCGTCGCGTCGCCGCCTTTTAGCGGGCTCTCGCGAATCGATTATCGAATCGTATCGAATAATCCTGGCAGTGGCGCGGCGTGCTTTGCGATATATCGATTGCTCTGCCATTTAAAACTATGGAAAAGAATCGATTAACACGGTGTTCGCAGCGGACACCTTAATAATCGATTCTTTACCATAGGTTTAAATGGCATAACAATCGATTTATCGTAAAACACGCCACGTCACTGCATCCTGATCGATAAATCCCTATCTTAGCAATGCTTTTTATCGATCGAGGTCATTCGATATCGATTCAACAATCGGGCCGCAGTCCCAAATCGCGACCCGGCAAGAGGGATGAGTCAAAACGGGTGTTTTCTCGAATTGAACTCATTGAATTAGGAGCTATCAACGCTAAGCTTTCCGCTGAGCAGCTCTCTAATTTTGCTCACTTGCTCGGCGCCCACTGTTGTCGGACTGCGAGCAGGCTCGACGCACAGTGGAACGAGTAGAGGTCGGACAAAATTTGAAAACTTTAAAGGCTCGAAACTCTGTTATTACAAAACGCGGAGGTCTTAAAAGGGGTCCTGTTGGTGTTTTTGTAAAATTAACTATAGAAAGCATCCCTCAAACCTAAAAAATTTTACGAACTAAAAATCTAAATTTTCAGCTTTAGTCACAAAAATCATGTCCAACCTCTCCTACTGACTCGATCCACTGTGCGACGGTTTGAAATGAAGGCTTCCTGAAGAAATTAACACAATTTCGCATCTCACGGAAAAATGTTGAATGTTGCTTCAGCATTTATAATGTTAAAAAAATGTGCGACTAGTAGAAATGCTGATCTTACGATATAAAAAAAAAAAAATGCTAGGTTAAATACGTCCACGGTTAAATGAACAGATTGAAAGTGGAGTTGGCATTTTTTAAAATGTAAAATCAGCATTCGATACTTGATACACGTTTGTTTAACAGTATAATGCTAAATATAATTTTTTTTTTAAAAAAAATGAGTCTATTTCGATTTTCTACAGTTAATTTAATATTTCTAAGTGCTGTGTAAAGAGAACTAACCTAAAAATACATGACTACATTTGAATCATCCAGAATACCTGATTTCTGTGTAGCTCTCCCGACGCATAAACACATAACATAAATCTCATCATGAGGTGCTCATATTGAAACCTGAAATTACTTCTCTTGCATACGCATGAGTCGCTCCTACAGCGCGCTCTGGCGTTCTTTGCACGCTACATGCGCCTATCTTCTCGAGGGTAATCGGGCAACGGACAACGCAACATTTATTCGTCAACGCCCTCCCACCATCCCTTTATGGTACGTGCCCATCACCTCTTCCCAGGTGGGACCCAATCCAAAACTTGTTCGGACAACCTCTCCTCCGACATTCTTTGCGCATGTCCATTTCTTAATAACTGCCTGGACATGACGTCGTGCACGATATCACTTTTAACGTTCATCACCTGGCGAATCCTTTCATTACAAGCAAGGTCCCGTCTCAAGTTGCCGGCTGATCGCCACCAAAAATCCATTTCAATGTTTTCCTCTTGCTTTTTAAAAAAAGGTCCTTGGTCTCCCGAAAATTCATCTTGGGCAAAGGATATTTATGCGTCTTAATGAAGGAGCTGGGGTGGAGATTTTAAGGTAATCAACCGATAGCTCTCCTATGAAGGCAAGACAACTTAAGAATAAACCTATTGATAGACCGATGAAAGCTGATTGTAAGTCATTTATATCGTAAGCTCGCGGCTCACTGCCATCTTCCATCGCAGATGAGTTCCCCCACCTGACAGAATCATCCGATGTGTTATCCATAATTCTTCTAGCAAGTCCAGCCTCCAGCAAATGAGCTATAATCTGATTGAGTTCATCGTAAACTAATGAATTCTTAAGCACTGGCATTTCTAAAGGACAATGCATGAGACACTCTTTCACCAAATGGTATTCCAACGTTTGTTTTGGAAGGAAATGTTGAATCAAAACATTTTCCCTTGGATTCAACATGGACGGTAGGCTAACAAGGAACGCATCTGAAAGTATTCCAGACTTTCTAACATTTAAATATTGCCGTGCATAAATACTATCCTCAATTTCGGCCCCCTCATTAGTTGTCCAGTTTCCATCGAGGAAACTCCGTGAATAGCGTTCATCGTAATAGAATACGTAACTATTTACTAACTTTTCTTTCAAGGGATCGGATAGCATCAGGTTCTTTTCAGCGAATAAATTAGTGTCCGTCTCTCGACTGTTTAATGTCTCAATCAAAAGGTCGGACTCTTCCAAAGTCTTCAGAGAGTCAATTTCTGGGTACAGCACTCGGTTACTCAGTAATGTCGTCATGCTGCTTAAGAACGCTGTAGAAATAATAAGTGAAGAGAAGCTAAATATTAAAAACAGGATCTTCCCGGTGCGAAGATGGCCCAGATTTAGGGAGGGAGGACTTCCACAGAAGAAATATGCGGAGATCGTCAGCACCGATGATGTGTCTCTGAGATGATCTCTCTGTGCCTCAGAGTAGAGTCGTTTAAAAATTTCAATTTGTGAATACTGAAAAACGTATTGAGTACAGCTAAAACCAAAGATAGTCATTATAGTCAGAGCCCATACGATTGGTGTGAAACTTTTGAAAATCACCAGGCCTTGAGACATGAAGTCGCTGTGCGGAGTTGCAATGCACAAGGCACTAGTCTCAACACTTTCCAAAAAATCGAATGTTGAGCGATCGGGTTTTCCTACAGCGACTCCATTTCCGAATAAGTACAAATCAATGTCATATTTTAAGCTCGCTTTTTTCGCAAAATCTTCCCTCCAAATTTCAACTGAGTATAATACTGAAGCATAATTTAAACGGCAATTTAGTGAGTTAGCAAGGAGCTCGACTGCAGTCTTATGGAAAGAAATCCATCTGTCAAATGTTGCTGGGTTTAGAACCGTCAAGTTAGGGGTGTAGATGTAGTCTATGTACACTTTTAAAGGTCTTGCATTCATATTTTTAAGCGAGAAATCGAAAAAAGTATCATCATTCTCATTATCGAACGATATAAGTTTATTTGTGAACGGGTCATATTTTTCGCAACCTTGAGGATGGCAAATAATCGCTTTGCGGCCTTTGAAAAAGCGCCAAAAAAATTTGAAGCAAAAAAGCATACTGTCAAACGGATCTATTTCACGATTTTGATCGCCTTCACCGATCAATCTTAGGTGATTAGAATTTTCCAGGTGTTTGGATTTTGACTTATCCAAATTTTGCTGAAATTCTTTCAAGAAGAAGACCAGGTAATTTTTGGAGTTCCAAATGTTGTTGACGTATAAACCATGAGTTGCGTTGACGACTGAATCACTAAGAGTCGAATCGTCTTCAAGTTCGGCGGAAGATATACCAAACGTTTTACTACAGGTTTTTCCTTCTTTGCCCCCTATGAAATGTCCGTCAACCCGAATACAATGGTTGGAATAGATATTTTCCGAACTAAACTCGCCACCTATGTGATCGCGTTGAGGCCCAGTTGAATTTTCACCGTTTAAATCGAATGTTCTCTGGTCGGAAATCGAATAAAAAATCAATTTGAGCAAGACATCCACATCGTTGACGAAAAAGATCATATTTTTGGGGTCATGAGAGAAGACCGAACTTGTCAATTTGCTGGATATCACAATAGTCTGAATAGACTTTTCATGCAAGCGTTTGATTAAATTCACAGATGGAAGATCTGAATTCAATCCGATCGTGTAGAACATCTTCTGCTTTGATTGTTTTACTATGTGTTGGCATGCGAGGAAAGCAAATGCGTCGATACTTTCAGATTGATTAGTTTTGGATTGCAAAAAATTGGTGCAAGTGTGATATCTGATTGTTATCAAAGTGAAGAACAAAAAAATCGCGAGAGATATGTTGCGCGCTGTCATTTTGATGAAGTTTCGGAGGAAGAAAATTGGTAATAGAAAATTTACTTACTCCTCAAAAGCACTTATACTGAGCATATACCTCAAATTCGCCAAAACGCATAGCTTAATAACGAAGCACCATCTCGTTTCGTAGGATATGAGCCATCAAAGTGAAAAGTAAGTTTTGGCTTAAGGGGATTCGCAAGATTCAATTCTCTTATTATTTTAATTTTAAGTAACCAGTAGCTGATTTTCTTCACTCAACTTCAGTCGGTGAATCACTCCACACGAATGTAAGGTATTTGAGGAAAATCCACAAAATACTGGGTTTTGCGGACAGGTTCAAGGTATGATATCTTGACCTGTTTTTCCATTCCGAAGCAAACTTAAGTGCTGCACACGACAAATTATGTGGATTTTTTGGGAACGCATTTCATATTTGAAGCCTGTATGCTATCAATTCCTCAAGGGCGCATACCTTTCAAGCCTCTAAAGTTGTCTAATGGTATAAAATAGTTTTCCTGAAAATGTAATGCAAAGTTGAGTACGTTTCCATTGAATTATAAAAACGTTTTTCAAAAAAAGAGTTTTTCCAACACGAAGATGATCGTCATATGTCATGTTACATATCACCAGACCACTTATATCGGTTTGCGACGTTGTAGACTCACTGTCATACTTAAATTTTTGAATGAAAAACTAATCAAAGTCCATTCTCAAAAACTTTCTCAGTTTTCCTCTCTGTGCGAAGAAAACTCTGTGAACATTTCAACAATTGATATTGATTTGTTCTCCTTCAAAATTAAATAAAATGGGAGTGGACATTTTTAAACACTGTAAACGAGATACGTCATAGTCTGGTGGTTTCACCGCGGAAATGATCCTTCATTTGACAACTGCCTGATTATCTTTCCTAGTCTTTCAGTTTATAGCATCGAATAAATTTTTTCGGTGGTGTTGAAATATTCCTAAGTTTTTATTGCAGAATGTGACGTATAACTTTAAACGGAAGTGATTGCCTGTTGAACAACATCGATTTCTTTCTTCTTGTTTTTCGAAGCTTCAAATTAACGTTCCTGGGCGGAGAGGAACGGAGTAAAGCCGCTGTATGGCGGAACAGAGAAGTGGCAAAATTAACACCAGACAGTCAACTTCGTGCTGTTAAGTGTAAAATGCCGCTGTAATTGGGTTTTCCGTCTGGTCGCCGACGTTAAGTAATGGATCTCTTGCATTCAAAACATGATTGCCATGTGAGATAGGAGGAAAAGCTATTTGAGAACGGGTCTGTGCACGTAAGAGATACAGCCAAGTGAATAGACTCTCTGCGAGAGAATTCACACGTAAATTACATTGAGCACATCACAAAAGTCTGAAATATACCCCCTTACGCGCAGTTTGCATAGATTGTAACACGCTTTTTCAAATTTACCGCGTATGCGGGCAATTCTCTATAGTGGCAGACAATCAGGTTTGCCTTGAGGGATACTCGAGAAAACCTGACCTAAGTAACAGTGGCGTGGCGTGCTTTGCGATATGTCGAATGATCTGCCATTTAAAGCTATGGAAAATGATCGATAAACAGGGTATTCGCAACGAACACCTTATTAATCGATTCTTTACCACAGCTTCAAATGGAGAATTATCGATAATCGATCATTCACGCCACGCCACTGCTAAGTAAAGCAAACAGTCTCATGAGTTTCGCGATCAGTGGCGATGCGTAAATGATAGCGATTATTATCGATTTTCCCCCTCTGAAGCTATGGTAATGAATCGATTATTATAGTGTTCATCGCGAGCATCCTGTTTATCGACCTTTATCTATCGGTTTAAATGGCAGATCAATCGATGTATCGCAAATCAGGCCACGTCACAGCTCGCGATCTGTTAAATCCTTATGGCCTGGTTACACGCTCAAATTTCCGTCAAATTCCGATCAAAATGATGACCAAGGTGGCGGTCGAGAGTTATCTAGATTGATGAGTAAAATTAATTAAAACAGCGTGTTGATTGAAATAAGCATGAAATAAGCACGGTTGTGTGGAAATCAGATGAAGGATGAGCCCCACACTTCCATCATCTACCATCAAATTTTTGCAGGCCACAGAAATTTGATGGTAGATGGTGCGCACCAGTCACCATTTGATCGGAAATTTATGGGAATTTGAGCGTGTAACGCACATCACGTAAAATTTAAATCGATTTGAAGAATTTTTTTTTGCAAAACCAAGAAAAAAGGAGAAAACATATACTAGAAAACGAAGAAAGTCATACTTCAGAAAAATTTTGCGCAACTGCGGGCTGATTATTGAAATTAATAGAAAAAGCCATAGACAATGAAGACACACATGGTATGGAGGGATCCTATTGGTGGAAGCGGGTGGTTGCAATGGATAAAGGAGGTAGGTAATAGATTAAGAGCCACCCATTTCAACCGATAGGATCGCTCCATGCTCCTTATTTTTTCTTTGTCTAAAGCTTTGTCTATAAATTTCAACAATCAGCCCGCTGTTTGTTTATTTAAGTTAGGTTTCTCTCTGGGTAAACTTGACTGTCCGCTACTATGGAAAACTGCTCGCAAACGCGGTAAGTTTTCGTATAACGAACCACGCAGATTGCGGGCTAAGGGGTACATTACACAAAACTGGCTAATTACGCGCCACACTTGGCAACGCTGACTCAAAGAACTTCAGCACGAGTCTCGATGACAACTCTAGGTTGCGCGCTTTTTTGCCGCTTCGCAAGCTCATGTTTTACAATTTGCACGCCGTTTTATTTTGCAGCTCGAAAACTGGCTTTTGATCATTCTGCGAGTTGGTGTTTGCGTTCATTTTTCGCTCGAACGAGCGCTCCCGTCTTGTTTTCGTTCGGTATTTATTTTAGCCAAATAGTTTAAGTCCGTGCGTTTTCACTTCAACAACGTTAGGTTTAATTAAAAATAGTTAAAATTTAAAAAAAAGAGTGTAGAATACTTGAGGGCATTGACTTTTCTCCTTTAAGATATTCTCACGTCGATCAAGCCGGAGGGCTCACCCTCAACTGAATCGGTTTCTGATAGAAGATCGTAAGTAACAATTGTCAAAACTGAAAAAAAATATGGTAGATTTTACCATACTCTGACGCAGTGATCCGATTAGGGTAATAAGCACCAGACTATTGTAGAATTTTCCATATCATAGAAAATATCACCAGAGTTCTGGTGAATACTATAATTCTGATTATTTCCACTAAATAGTATCATTGTGCAAAAAATTAAGTAGACTCATAGATGATGTTACCATACTTTTTTTCCATGAAATTATTACTATTTTTTTTATTTTATCAATTTTTTTTTTAAAGTTTTTGCATTTTTGGTTTCATGAAGATTACTTACATATCTTATGGTAATTTTTGCTTTCATTTTCTTTTGGAAAAAGTGAGCGATGCCTCTGAATGTTTCCTTCTTCCAAAGTTTATAGCTCTATGCTCTCCTTGAATAATAAAAATCACCACATGGCTCAAAACTTTTACTACCGCAAAAGCTAATAAATCGACTTACAGAGTTAAGCTCTGAGAGAAAACTTAAAGGTGTAAACATAGAGAATTAGGAGAAGGATACCATACCGTTTAAGAGTGGCTATAGTTAAAGAATGATACGCACAGAGGCAAATATCAAAGAAGGCGTTTGGATGCAACTAAACCTGCTCAATGGATCTCCTCGTTGCATACACTAAAAATGAAGGCGCTTCACTGGACTAGTCTTACCATCTTGTTCTTTCCTTTCCTTTTCAAACTTCTTCTAGAAATTTTGTTGATCTTTTTAACATTATGATCTTTTTTACACCTCCCCTGACATTTAATTCTAGTAAAAATGTATTTGTAAAAAAAAATGTAAAATGTAATTATAGTAGAATTAAATGTCAGGGGAGGTTATCTGGTGGTTTTTATGTTTCTAAAGGTTTAAAACAAGGATGTTGTCTGTCACCTACTTTATTTAAGATCTTTCTAGAACACGTTTTAAAAGAGTGGAAAAAGAAGTGCTCTGGCATGGGCGTTCCCCTAAATGATACGGACACATTGTATACTCTATGTTTTGCTGATGACCAGGTGGTGATCGCGCAGGATGCGGATGACGCTGAATATATGACTCGGAAATTAGTGCTAGAATATCGAAGGTGGGGCCTAGAGGTCAGTGTCAAGAAAACGGAAAAGTTGACGATTGGAGGGGATCAGCAAGACATAGAGCTGGAAGATGGACAGTGTATTAAAAGCTGCGAGCATTACAAATATTTAGGAGTTCGAGTATCCCAGGATGGAAAGATGGACCAAGCCATAAAAGATCGAAACCTGCAGGGAAGGAAAGCTATTGCTATGTTAAATAGGATTCTTTGGGATCAAAGTATCTCTAAAGAAAAAAAGAGAATGATTTATAATACCATAATCAAAAGCATTCTGACCTACGGCAGTGAAGTGTGGCCCATGAAAGAGCGTACCAAAAAGATTCTTAAGGCAACTGAGATGGATTTCTGGCGAAGATCAGCCGGAATCTCGAGGAGAGATCACGTAAGGAACGAAAGAGTCCGTGAGATCATGAACGCCGAGCAGAACATCGTGCATGAAATTATGACCAAACAGCTTGTCTGGTATGGTCATGTTCAACGAATGGCGGATGATAGGTTGCCTAAGAAGGTGCTAGATTGGGTTCCTCCTGGGAGAAGACGTAGGGGACGCCCAGCAAAATCGTGGATTGGTGGCATTCAAGATGAAATCACAAGATGCCATCTACCAGATGACCTCTGGATCAATAGGCAAGGATGGCGATTAGGTGTCGCAGAGCGCCCGAGCGCGCTGTAAAGCGACTGGAATGTATGTATCTTTTTTACACGAAAAATGAGAAGAAGATATCTTAAAGTCGACACCACATATAGACTATTTTGCGCAACAATTTTTTTTTACTTTTTTGTCTTTTTTTGTCACGCGCATAGTTTTGAAATGTCCAAAGAAACACTCTTATCCGTAAATATGTTTTGATAAGCAACAAGACTGCACACAACTTTGGAAGATATAAGTGTAACTGAAAGAAATGATTGGATGATACGTTGGGTTTACAACATAGAGCCATTAATAATCCTTCAGCTTAGAAGCGAGTCTCCTGATATCGCATTAGTTTCTCTGCGAAAGTAGGTACTACCATACTGCCGTGCTAAGGAAAAACGCCGTATGAACCTTAAGGCGTTGCCATTTTTTATTCAATAAAACACTAATTTTCCTGAAAACCTTAGAAAATTTGTCTTGATCTAAATTATTTAAACATTTCAAGGAAAATTACTCATATCTTTTCTCAAAAATTCTCTTTTTATCCCTGGAAATGCTTCTTCTAGTGAATAACGAATTTTCGGGAACATTTGTAAATACTTTTCTTCCAATTATTCACATTATTTTGTTTGCAATTTCACCTTAAGTCCCCGAAAATTTCAAGGAAAAATATTCATGACTTTCCTCAAAGATAAACATTCATCGAAGGAAATTTGGCAACTCTCGAATGTTCATACGGCGTTTTCCCTTAGCACGGCAGAACAGATGTGCCAAAAACAGTGGTTTCGTATCGGAAAATGGAGTCCGAATGATGCTTGTAAATTAAAAAGCTTACAAAATCAATTTGAGAGAGTGAGGGAGTTTATAGAATAAAAGAGAGGGATGAGGGGGGATTCTCATCTATACCTGGGCATAGAACATTCAATAAAGCGCGGATTAAAAAGCTTTGAGAACACAACAAGGCTCTTCCGGATAATGAATTCATTTTATAAGCCAATCGTTTCCTACCACGGAGGATCAAAGCATGCAGCTGCCTACATTGACTCGTGCAAAGCTTTTTGTCATTGCGTAAAACAGCTTTTTTCCCTCCCACGCGAACAGTCACTTGAGCCTCCAGGAAGAGTAAAACTCCGAAGAGCTCCGAGAAAGAAAGCTCAAAAATTTGAGAAAACGGGGAATTTCGATAAATCACTGGCACCTACTCACCCTCACGGGCAAAATAAAATCACGGCAGTCCACATTCTTTTCAGTAGATTCGATGAAAACTTCTTTATAACTCGCCTAAGTACCGTGAATTTCCCTTTGAAGTATGAATTTTATTGAGATTTTTCTTCATGTAAATTAACGGCTCATAACGACTTCAAACTAAAACTCATTTGTCACACCCGAACAAATTAACCTATTTTCCTGTCAAAGTTTATATTCGAGGAAAAAAAACAAACCGTTAGCGGCTGGGTTCTAGGAGAGACAATTTTTCAATAAAGCAACAGCTCAATAAAATAAGAGACAACTTCATATCTTCTAGGCGACATTTGTACTTGGCAGATCAGCAAAACAAAAGGACATGTGTCATTCAATAATAATTATCATAGTTTCACTGAGCTCTTCCGAATTTGTCTTGTGTAGTTTTGTTGTAAGGCAAAACGTCTCTACTGATCTGGGTGTTTTCTTGGAAATTTTAAAACCGCACCTTATGTAACAAAAAAATAAAATTGGACGTGAAGGTGCTATTATTTGACATAGTTCTGAGAACATCTCGAAAATGTCATAAAAAATGATGATTTATTGGAGAGCAAGCTGTAATTTTGAAACAACGCACGCGAATTGGTAAGCTTGAAAAGTGTCATATATTCTGAGAAAATAACAAATTTTTACTTTAAGCCAGAAGTAATTTAACACATTTTTGTTCAAGCCAAATCAAAACCTGCCATTCGCCAAAAACTCGTGGCCCGCGTACAACACGCGGGCCGGTATACGAGCTATGGATTAGGTCTACAAATACACCCTAAAAAAGAAAGCAGACGTCAAATTGAGCAGAAAGGAATAAATTGAGTGTACACAAAGGATAAGACTGGCGTATTCAGGCCTGTTTTTTTTGAGCTCGCCCACTCGGGAGAGCTCTTTGCGATCGATTTCTTTTAGCATTGGTAGTGTCCGTGGCGACAAATGGATGGTTCTCGTTGCCGTCGGAGGAACGGCCAAAATCCCATTGATTTCAAGGTCTAAAAGTTGAATTTTCGCGGGTTACAGTTTTCCTCCGTCGAACATTTCCGTTCCCTCATTCAACTGAGGATTAATTGTTCCTCGTTTGCTACACTAGAGAGCAGCACTTTCCAGTGGCCGAGCATATCATAGCATGTTGCTATGGTTTTATATCAAATAACCTAATTGTATGTTATCATCCTCTTATCTTTTCAATGCAGTTTTTGTGTGCAGTTGTACTTGCAATTGTTATTATTTCTTAAAATAAAAAACATGGTGACCTCGACGTGATTTAATAATTTGTTCAATTAATTTTAAGTTACTAAGACTAAGATTGAGATTTGCGCATAATTAATGGATAATCCTTAAGATTGCCGTTATTGGTACCATAGAAGGTTAATTAACCTCAAAATAATTGCATGCTTGAGAGCTCGGTTGAGACTCGCATTGGGATCCTTTCAGAGTTTGTTTAAACCTCATATTAAGAATGCTTTAGGATTCGTTTGAGCCCCTCGCATTAAGAATGCTTGGGAGTTCGTTTGAGCCTCGCATTAAGAATGCTTGAGAGTTCGTTTGAGCCTCGCATTGAGTTTCTTTAGAGTTCGTTTTAACCTTAAAATACAGATGCATGAAGTGCTCTTTCGAGCTCCGTGCTATTTATAGTGCGCGAGGTGCTCCATTGAGCCACCGCATACATACAAAGGCGTGATGTGCTCCATTGAGCCACTCGCATACAAAGACTTGAAGTGGTCTTTCGAGCTCCACGCTAAAATTCAAGTGAGTTCCTTTTCCGCTCTTAGTGTATACCATAAGTATTGTGTAAGAATTATGGCAGAAACGTTCCTCCGAACCGTGCTCAATTATAGTTTCTTTGAACTCTGTGCCGATAAAAATTCAGAATTTCAGACTGCCAGCTTAACAAAGTATAACCTTAATTCAAGTTGGCGACTTGATTTAAAAAAAAAAAAAATTAAAATTAAATCATATGGTTTCATTACATTGTTGACAAGTTAAGAAAAAGCTTATCAACGATGAAAGCCAGAAACAAAAATGCGATGGCATAAATAGCCATTGCAACATTTGCCGCAAAATCATATTCATAAAAGATAATTCCATTTCTCTCTCTTTATTTCTCTTTATTTATTGAAATGTGAAAAATTTGACTTATGAAATTACGTCATAACATTTTACATCGGCATGTAACCTCTGATAATTGGGTAAAGATTCATTTAATACGTATACAATTTTAGAAAAAAGCATTAATAGTTGTTAATAGTTTCCCAAAGGCGAGCTCTCCAACACAGTAGTGTTGAAACCAGCAGCTTGTTTCTTTTTCTTTTTTCTTTTTTTGGGCCGACTCTTAGTGACACCCTCATTGGCCGCGCGACGCAAAAACGCCGTAAACGCCATTTTTCATTTTTTGGAAACAATGTATCATAGCAGAGAAACTTGTGTACTTGAGACAATGTTTTTACAAAATTTTTTCGCAAATACTATCAAGAACTTAACCTGAAAATTTGAGGTGCATGGGTAAAACCGTTTTTATTTTATAAAGTGTTAAGTGCCAAAAAACGAGGGAAAAACTTAATGGATACGGCGTTTCTGCTCAGCACGGTAGAGCATGGAGCGGAGCATTTCGAGTTCGAAACTTCAAAGCGCCTTCAATCTTGCAGATACAACACGGACATCCGTAAAGTACGAATAGTTGTATCTCTGCGCCGTCATCAACGCGTATCCTTTCTGATTATCTTTTCTCTATTTCCATGTTGTGTCGATATCGTCAGTCTCATTTTTATAGTGGTGCTTCAAGAGATGAGAGCAACACAGCGGACGATAGGAAGGACGCAATAATTCGAAACTATTTCTCAAGTTGGGAACCTGAAAAAACGGTAAGGAAGCTTTCCCGTGAGATTCTCGTATCCGGAGCTGCGTGTGAGAATCAAAATCTGCGCGATTGATTAAAAAAGGATGAAGGCTCCACGCTGTGCGAAAAATCTCTATCCAATAGAAAATTAAGCTCCTTGCGGTGTGAAATTCGCGAGCGGGGAGATGCTACAAGAAATCGGTGCTAAATAGAGCGTCTTATCCACTTAAGGTAAATAATAGAGGATTTGTCGGCGAGTATTAGCTTATTCTTACGACCTCCTTCGTGTCTCAGCGACGGCGCCAAATTTATCGTGGTTTAAGATCTATTCGTGTCTTCCGCTCACTGACTGCACTGAATAAGTCGAAACTTGTGAATCGAACTTTCAGTGCTGACTTGCCCGAGGTCTCCAGTTTGTCTGATCGTATTTTTGGTTCTTCTGACAGAAGTGTTTGCCAATGCACCCAAAAATCTAAGTCTGATGGCATAGATCGACTAATGCTACTAACTCTTCTCGCGCAGACACCCAATTACAGTTAACCAGATAAGTCTAAAGGGAGCTCAAATAAAACTTTAGCGCCTTAAATATATTTTTAAAATATACATAGAAACAATAATTCAACAGTTTCTTTAAAACAAGATGAAACCAAAACATTTTAAAAATAGCTTTAAAACGTCTAGGAAAGTAAGTAACGGTGATATTCATGCGTTTTTAGAATGTTTTAAAGTCATTTTCCAATAATTTTAAAAACATTTTCGAAACGTGAAAAGTCGTTAAATGTGTTTTAATTTATAAAGTATTTAAATAATGTTAAAAGGGTTCATGATATCAGTTTCGAAATATTAAAATGTTTCTTTAAGAATCAAAATATTTTATAAAGAATATGTATTTCATGTTTCCGCAAAATGGGTGATTTGAAAACAATTTTAGATACCTTTACTACCTTTAAAACCGAACATAGAAACATTTTTTAAACAGTTAGAAAGGGTTTCCCTAGAATGTAACATCGCAAGTTGTTTCGCAAAGTTATCAAAAAATATTTTTCAATTATTTATTAAAAAGTCTTTTGGAAATCAAAACAGACGGTTTTTTAACAAACTTATGATTTGGTGTGCTACTAGAGCGTACGTGTTATCAATGTTGGAACTCAAAATTTTTAAATCTCAAATATACAGCATGGCAGCCCTGAAAATCTGAGCATCGGGAGCTTCTACCTCCCCCCTTCTCCACCCACTACGTAGAGGTATGAGAACCGGTAAAGCGATAAATTGGATGAAAATTTGAATCTCGGACAACTACCAGCGCCTGCCGCAAAACTGGATTATGAACTCGCGCAACCATCACGCACCTTGACTCAGCCAATCGGATCTGCTCACCCGACCCTCTCCCTACCCCCTGCGCTTCTCCGACACTTGATCCTGGTTAATGAATCAATGTCAACGTTGATTTTCTGGATGGAGGACGATGGAAAAATCAACTTGATCTGCGCGTGAAAATTTCATTTTTCTGCACGATATACTTTGATAAAAATAGTCTTGTTCTTGTGTTACTTTTGGTTGACAAAGGAAGTAAAACACAAACCGACACAAATTTCGTGTGGATTTCAGTAAAGTTTGCGGTGAATTTAGCGCAGAAAACAATGAATAGACAAAGAAAAACTTATCTCAAAATCGTCAACCGAAGGCCAGGATTGTTTTGCGTTTTACTTCCCGTATCGACCAAACTTTTATGTTGGAATTTCTCTGTGTGTATCGCAAACCGCAGTGAAGAAGAATTCTTCAATGGGCTACTAAATCTTGTGTTTGTGTTTCACGCTGCCTAACGGGTCATTAAACCTATTGTTTTTTTACTTAATATTCTAAAAGTACCACGTAAGTAGATTACGTGGTGATTAATGGTGTATTTTTGATGACAATATCTCGGACGAGCCCGCTTTTAAAAAGTCAAAAGACTCGAAGGAGTTTTAAACGCGCTGGAAAGGCGGGGATATAATGAGACTGATGTACAACGGCAGTCAAATTGTTATTTCCTCTCATTTTCCACTGATGTTCGTTAACATGAAACGTGCTCGTATTATTCATTAAAATTTAGGTTAAGGAAGATTTTGTGATCGACTATTAAGTTTATTTGTGATCGGAACTCTAAAGAGTGCGGAGTTCATCAGGAAGTTAAAGCAAACCATTGCAATTCACGCAAAGCGCATAGGATGAGACAAGCCACAAAATGCGCGAGGAGAATATTCTGTTGCCTAAACGAGTAATAGAAGGCGAATCGTCTTCACAGCGGTTAACGACAGCATGTATCCACACGCGAATCATGAATTGATTTTTTCCACGTGCAGTTCTTCGTCCGCAAAATCAACAGTTTTGCGCTTGTAACACATGTAGCGTTACACACATCCTTCATTCACACACAGCCAATAGATTTATTGCCCGTTCTTTTGATGGTAACGGAACTGATTATGGATCAAAATGAGTTGTATTTTACTTGAGGTCAACACGTGCGTCTTCATTATACTTCAGTGATAAGGAAAACGCCGTGTGAGCCTTAACACGAAGCCAAATTTCCTTTGATAAAACACGAATTTCCGGCTAAACTTATGAATACTTTTCCTCGAATTTTTCAGATAATTTTGCTCGCAATTTCTCTTAAGGTCCCTGAAAATTTCAAGGAAAAATTTTCATAAATTTCCTTAATAATAAACATTTCATCGAGGGAAATTTGGCAACTCTGGAAGGTTCATACAGCGTTTTTTCTTAGCACGGTAGTATAAATGAATTTTGCCTCTAATTACTTCCAAAGCATGAGTAGGAATAAGAGGAAGGAGATAATTAAAAAAAATACACGAACGTTAATTTCAAATACTTAAACTTTCCATAAAAGTACGTATTGAAGACGAAGTGAAGAGATACCAATTTTTTATTTCAACAAGAAAAAGCAAAGAGGTTAGGAAGTTCCTAGTTACAGAAATATCTGATAAGACAGTGCTACCATATAAACATGATTTCAATTACTTTCATAACCCTGACCTCAAGCAGCTTGATTCTCCGCCATTTAATACCACGCCGTTTAATTGTCTTTTGTAACATTTAGTTTTACAGAGTTAGGTTTATTTCATACTTAACTATTCAATTTCAACCGCCTTGTTCCGCAAATCATAACTTCGAGATTTCTCATGTGGGGAATTCGTTGATCCGCTTATCTTTTTCAAATCACACTTAAGACTTTAAACCGCGGCTTTCAAATGAGCTCCACCTAATTAAATTTAAATCCTCGGTACTTCATATGAATGTGTGTTCTCAGTAACAGATTAAGTCATGTTCTGGGTGGAAGATAATTTCCAAGAACTTATTCGCTGCTCCTGCACGGTCTGTAGGAACATCAGAATGAATGTGACTTCGATAAGTCGCTACGTTATACAGAGCGTTATATCGTGGCAATTAAGGCAACGGTCGGCAGATTTTTAGCCAACCCTGGATGAATGGCTCTTACACTCATTCATCAAAAGTACGCATGCAGAAACACGGGAAATTGTGGCAAATTAGCTCGATAAGCTCCATAGAGAGTCAAGACACAGGTCATGCTGAGATCTTTCACCAGAGAAAGGTTGAAGCTCAGTAAGTGAGTCATCCACTCAACGCACCTCAATAGTGCCGTGCGCTAAGGAAGAACGCCGTATGAACCTTCAGGCGTTGCCAAATTTCCATTTCTAAACACGAATTTTCTGGTAAACTCATTATTATTTTTCTTCCAATTTTTCGTAAAATGTTGTTCACAATTTCACCTAAAGTTCCTGAAATATTCAAGGAAAAATATCCATAACTTTCTTCGAAAATAACTATTTTCTGAGAAGAAATTTGGCAAGTCTCGAATATTCATACGACGTTTTTCCTTTGCACGGTAGAATAGGTCGCCTTCTAACGAGAATTCAATTGTTTTAATTTATTTGGGGAATAATTTTTCTTGTCGGAAAAACGCATTATTTGGTGAATATAAAAGTTGCAATCTATTTTTTTATTTAAAAAGAAAAAAAATAAAAATAACATCCTTGGAGTGTGTTTACACTGTGAAATGTTTATTTTGTCCCACTCTTTCACGTGACGCACTGCACGAATATAAACTTTTCTTTAATAGATCTATTGAAATAAGTGAGAAAACAGGTGATTGTTTGAATGGGAAGGATTTTCAATGACAAAAAAGTTTCGGTTCAAAAATTTGATTCCGGTTAAAATTTTGAATTGAATATGATGAAAATAAATATTTACCTTGAAAATTTGCTGAAATTTCGTTCTTACTTGTTGCCTTGTACAGACATTATTCCCGTGATTCGTATAACTAATTAGTGATTCAGGGGAAAATAAAGTAACAAGTTTTACTTCTTTTTCTTCAAGGTATCCTCCTATTATCATCACATTTTATTTATTTAGTTTTTGATTTATTTACTTTCATTACAAGATCCTAGGAGACCTGGACATAGAAAACAACGGTGTCAGGTCATGATTACCTGAAGAGCTCATGCCAACGAGTGAAAAAAATATGTAAATAAACAAAAACATGGAAACCATGGAAACAGATATGAAAACTTGTTCATTCCTGATCTTGACCGCATTGATTGAAACGACAACCGTGATATGAGGCCCTACTTTCCAGGGTTGAAAACCGCCAGTTCAGCATATTCGAGTACTTGAATTCTGCATAGGCCTTGTAGAGCATCGTTCCCATAGATAGTTTGCGACATATAGTTGGCTGCGCAAAGTCAATTGTGTTACCAGGGTGCAATGATTTTGAACCTGTCCGTTGCCTACTGCCTGTGCAAAACCGTGGCTTCAAGTAGCTGTTAATCTCACTCTAAAAAACGTAACTGCATTTCAGTGCTGCCAAATTTCCTATCGTAAATTGCATTTTTACCTGGAAGATCTTAAGCATTTCTAATTGATGATTTTACTGATTTTCCCTATTAACTCATGCAAAAACCAGACACATCTTAGACAAAAATTGTTTAGGGTGACAGGTGAAAATGTCCAATACGAAAATGTCCAATTATCAAACATGTTTAAAAAGAAATACCGAAACATAATTTTCCAACATAAAATTTCCATAAACAGCAATGTCCAATTAAGAAAATCAACTTCTAATTTGCCTTACTTATAAAATCTCCACTATAATTGTCAAAAAAAAAATTGAGAAATTGGTAGTTAGAAGTTCCGAATTTACATTTTCTTGCAACGAAACTGACACATTTCTTCTAAAAGCATGTTTTTTGCAGGGTATCTTTCAGTCAGAACATTAATTTATTTTGGACTTTTTTAACCGTGGACATTTTTTGGGACATTTTTGCAATTGGACATTTTCTACTGGACATTTCGACTGAGCATCCTGCATAGGTGCATTGTTGTAGAAATGCATTTGTCTGCGTCGATTTTGCAACCTTCGAATAGAATTACGTTCCTTTGTCCTAAGTGCCCCATATCTGCCTATCAGCGGAACGATGTAAAGCTGTCCGTGTAGCAAGAATGAAAAACCTAATTAGTATGCGATAGTCTTAACGCCCTAGCATCTTTCTCAAGGGCAGTCTCCTGTGGCGGGGTGTGAACAATCGATTATCGATATTTCCCCATTGTTGAAGCCTATGGTAAAAGAATCTGATATAATTTAGGATTCTCGATATACGAACAACCTGGAGATTTATCGATTCCTGTATCCATGGGTTTATAGATGGCAGATTCATCTGATATATCGCAAAGTGCACGCCACGTCCAACTGGCAGGCCTCAGTCTGATTTGTTGTGTCTCTTGCCGGTAAGGATGTTAACATATTTTCAACCAACAGAAAACTGTGATGGACGAATACGTTCATTGCCTAGGGGAGGCTTCAATGAAGTTCCCTTCGTGATCAAACTCCCCCTTATTCAAAAGAGTGTTCGATGTTCGTTAGTATGTAGTAACTAATTAGGCCTAAGAAAACGAGGGTGATGAGGTTTGATTATTGGATAACGGTTGTTACCAAGAATTTTTCGCTCCGAGGGACGCTACTTGAGTGCTTTTGATTCCTTGAGGAACGTTAGATGAGTTCTACTGCTTTATGCATTGATAGGGTTGATTCAACAATTCTGCTTCTCAGAAATACGAAACAAGGTCAGGCGATATCAAATTGTTAAAATTATAAAAGTATGTTCCCATCTTCGAAAAATACATCTACCCTGATAGAGATATTTGTGTTCTTGTGTTACTTTTGGCTAATATAGGAAGTTAGGACACAAACCAGAACAAATGCGTTGATTTTAGTACAGTTTGCGGCAAATTGAGCGCAGAAAAAAATGCAGGGACTGAGAAAATACATCCCTCCGATCGCGATGTTGGTATATTCACCACTCGTTTTTTATTAAATTTCTTCAAGGAAACTAGCTGACATTTTCTTTTGCAATGGTTAACTGAAAGCTAGGGTTATTTTGTGTCTCACTTCTTGTATCAACTGAACTTTTCTGTTGAAATTTCTCTATGTGTAAAAAGCCCGCTTACTCGTAAATTAACCGTAGATGATCCAAATTGTCGATACACAATCGAAATTGTCGATATAAGAGGCGCGGATAATCGAGGATATTTTCTGTATATAGATCGAATTCGTTACATCAAACAAGTGAGATTGTATCGATATCGATTGGCTCCACTTCTAAACATAGCCTCAAAATTCAAATTTGAGAATCTGAGGGTAACTCCCAAAATAGGCATGACTCCTGAAGGACCCATTAAAATAATGGCTTCGGAGATCCATAATATTCTAACCAAAGTGACGTTACCGCTCTAAAGTATGGCGTTCTGTGTCATACTCTTTTGGTCGTGAACCTATAAGCATGGCTCCACAAACTATATTCCATGGCTCCATGGTCCATAACTCGGCCGGTAAGTCACTCTTCCCATACTTGTTTTTTGAGTGTAATGGGTCTTTTGGGATTGAATTTTTATTCTTTCGAGTACCGAATGGCAATGAAAAGCGAAATTGTTTTAAGAATTTCCTCATTTTCAGCTTTTCCAATTTAAATCCTAAAATTGTTGATCGTCGTTATGTTCTATCGTTTTGAACCAAACGATACATCTAATCACCATCGGATACCATCCATTAAGCGTGTTTCGCAGGAAATTCAGTCGAAAGTATACATGTCCTGCGTTGCTGAACAATCCTCACTCCGTCCGGTCGTCTATCGCGAAAACTTAGAGCAAACGAAAACAGTTGAAGAGGACGAGCGAAGAGTAAGAGGGTAAAAAGTAAATCGGGAGCTCGCTGTTCGGGCTTGGCGCGAAAACGAATTAATCGAAGTCGGGGGTATGAGGGGCCCTGGACCGGGGAGGGTGGGGGCGGGGCGCGGGGGGGTTGAAATCACAGCATCGGGTGTTTTCTCTCTTTCCTCGAGAAACATCCAACGGGCACGCGAGAAGATTCATTTTGCCCGGAACGCGACTTTGATTCCGGGTCGCTTATAAATTTGAAAGGAGTAAAAATCACGCAGGACCGCTCTGTAAGTAGCAGGAGCAATAATTTCTAGTTGCAGTGAAGATTTATTCACTGCTGTTGGATTTCGGTCGAGATGAAAAAACTGCAGGGAAGGGAACCCTCGATTTTGGATGATTCTAAGTTAATATACTGCTGATTGCACTGAAAAAAAAATTCTCAGCGTTTTTTTTTTATATTACCAAGGTCCGTTGGTACCTTTAGCATCTCACTTTTTTTTACCAATTATTGGTAATTTTACCTAGACAGATTAGCAAGCTTACCTAAAAACCGGTATTTTTACTTTTTTTCAAGTAGGAATACCACTATCATCTGTAATCAATTCCCGGTAACTTTACCATTTCATCCCGGTAATTTTACCACAGTCGATAAAAATATTGGCATTGTTACCAAGGTCCAGTAAAATTACCGAGAAGTTACAACGATTTTACCGAATTTCTCGGTAAAATTACAATTCATAAATGGTAATTTTTACCGAGAAAAATCTAGGATCAAAATAGAACCCTGAATTTCCTTGGTAATTTATACCCTTTTCTTAGTAAATTACTCACGAGAGATTTTTTTTCAGTGATAGCGACGGACTACAACACGAAAAAAAGTATCACAACTCAGCTATACTCCTAGCTGATTTTGGCGCCAGATATTACAGTACGGACGGGGCGTATAACTTCGGTAACATCCGCAATCACGATATCCTCCGTTTGCGGTGTACTAATAATTCTCCGGCTCTGTGTTATTTTTTTCTACAAGGAGAACTTATTGAACACAACTTTTTCCTTGAAGTTGATTTGCATAATTTTCTTTTCGCACATGCCACAGGGAAGAAATCACGGCTGGTTTTAAAGTAATTGCCGGTGAGTAGCTTTTACGTTTAAAAAACTAAAGTTATGACAGGAAGTCGGCTCGTCGCCAAACTGAAGTTATGTGTCTTGACCGACTTTTACAAACCGTCGATATCTCTACATTTGGTGCACCTTTTTCTGGCCCCCACCTCCAGTCATGTGCACGTTAGATGCAGTGCTTGTAAGTATCCCTGCAGGCTTGCAGGCGCGAATAATGGGTTCCGTGCCGCCCACACTGAGTATTTAGAACGTGATGATTCAATACTTGCGGAGTTTCGTGTCCAATCTAGCGCCAATGATTTTGAAAAACTGTTGTAGTCTGTATCACCTTTTGTAGTAATTTATTGGTCATTTAAGGTACGATCCGACTATTTTTTTTCTCTCTCTCTATTTAACAATTATTTAACATGGTGGAGAAATGGTGCTGGGCTCTACAACCATATTCGCGTGGCGGGGAAAACAAAGCCAAGAAAGTTCCACAAAATTATAATTAGAGTCAAAATTAAATTTTTTTATGAACTCGAATGTCGTACCAGTACGACTGAGGGGGAGAGGTGTATCAGCGCCAAAAGTTATTCAGGCTTTAACAAAGGTCCAAATCCGGTTGATCTTCTAGGCGTGGACCTGTCCAACCTAATATGTTCCAATGCAAACTGCCTGAGCTGAACACACTCTCTCCCCCCTCAGTTTCGTTAACTAGTAGCCATTAGAGCCTCAAAAAATTTAATTTTATTACTCAATTTATGAATTTTTGGAACCTCTATGTGGCTTTGTTTCCTTCCCCCGCAAAATGGTGTGGACCCAGCACCATTTCTCCACCTTTTTTAAAATCTGATGAATGAGCAAATAGGTAAAACTTTTCACGAAGAATATTAAACTGCTGCGCTGATCTCTGCTTCTCCTCCCGATGTCGTATAGTTTGGCGACTCTCTACTAGTTACTTAAATTGGATTACATTTTGCAATAAGGCACCACTATCTCTTCCGTGAAAGCAAATATCGGCATAGGGAAACCAATGACATGTATGTTGTTTCTACAACTGGCAAGAAATGGCGGTTCCTTATTGCAAAATGTAATCACTCGATGAACTATCACTAATCTCAAACTTACTCATAGGTTACTCAATATTCGATTGCAATCACGGTGCTTTGCCATGAGATCCAGGGCCGACATTTGATTGGATTCTTTCGATGTCCGTTGTCCAGTTCGTCGTCCGCCAGCACAACTTTTGAAACTATGATTAAAGCTCAATTACATTTCAACAGCCTCGGGGCCTGTACCGAACTGGACGCGCATTTGAATCAGAAGGAACTATATCCTTTGGAAACATGAAGCCACTGTCATACGCATGTTCCTCTTATGGTGATCTCGAGGCTCATGTTAGAATGGATGTAGTTCCTTTTGACCAAATGCGCCCAAATGAACTCGGTAAGCATGTCTCTGCAAAATAAACCCCAAGGTTTCAGTCGAGCCCAGCCTTCGAAATATTCCCCAAGGCCAGAGCAATAACTGCCGTGTCTGTGAGTAGAAACGCAGGTGTGAGCCTTCGAGGCGGTATTGTCAACTTTTCTTTTCCTATAAATCACGAATATTTTATGGGAATATTTATAAATTATTTTCCCCTCTCATCCCGAATTTTCAGAGAAAATTTCGTTAGTAGTTGAACTGAATCGCCCGAAACTTTCAAGGAAAAACATTCGCTATTTTCTTCAAAAATAAGTATTGTCCGAGAGGGAATTTGGCAACATTCGAATGCTTTTACGACGTTTTTCCTCAGCGCGGCAGAGTATTGGAAATAAGAGATTTCTCTCCCAGTTCGACAACGAAGGTGGCTCACCCTCAATGTAGCATTCTAATCAACAACAACAACAAACGTTCTCTGCATTAATTTAAGTTCCTTCCCAGGCAAACACGGCCGTATGTCGCTAATGACCTGCGCCTGAAATCAAAGGTAACGGCTCTGATTGAAAGTCGATGCCCACATGAGGAAATTCGGGATCCACGTACTTCCATCACGTTGTTTCAGAATGTCCAAGCTTTTTTTCATTATTTTTTCTTTTTTTCAATGGCAACGAGCTAACTTTAAACCTTGAAATTTGTAAATTCCTTAAGAGAGAGAGGAGAAATCACGGAAAATTAAAAAAAAATGACATTAAGCAGGCCTCCAGTTAAAATGTAATGTATTACCGGATTGTCGAGTTACGTCTACAGAACGATCTCGGGTTGTCACGAAGAATGGTCCTCATATGGAACCCATATTCGCGCCTGCAAGACTGCAGGAATACTGCAAGCATTGCACGTTAGGTGCAGTGCTTGAAGTATTCCTGCAGCCAGACACGATAGTGCGTGTGCGTTTCGCATCGGCCACACTGAAACTGTGTTCGGCGCGATTATTCAAACATGCGGAGTTAATGATTTTCACTTAAAATTATGAAGAAAATTAGGTAAAATTCAAATAAATTGTGTTCCTTCATTTGCATTTTCATTAAATAGCCTTAAATAGAATCATTGAAAGTGCCTTGTTATTAAGAAATACTATAAGCATGTTTCCTGTCGGTAAACATTTTTGCAGTAGCACTTAATTGAAACGGGCCCCCCCCCCCGGCATAACGTTGGGCGCAGAGAAGGGGCGTTTGCTGTGTTTCAAAATCGCCACTGATAATTTAAATTTTAGAGAAGAGACAATTCAGTGAATTTTCTAAATTGTTTCTTTTTCAGCATTGTGAGATCATGAAGAAAATTCGACAAACGTTTCAAAAAATTCCATAAATGTGCTTCAGTCATCATGCCATTTCACCATGAGCACCATTTCTCCACCTTGTTACACACAGTTTGGGCCACTTCTTAGTTGTTTTTTTTTTTTCATCAGATTTTAAATTTAGATTAGGATTTTTACTTTTTTCTCGTGTGTAAAATTTTATTTCCATACGCCTTACGTATAGATGACTTTCTTCTCTCCGAATGAATATAATAGGAGTCAAAATTTCGAAACACCGTAATGGAGTTACGCGATTTTGCATTTTAGTCATCGATAATAATCGCTGTTTAACGCTCCCTGGCGCTTTATGACCCCTAACCCCCACTAATCTCTATTAGTCCCCAGACCTTCGAGGCTTACCCACGTTGACCCCTTAAAGTATATCACTCAATTTTTATAACCACCAAAAACTCCTGGTAAACGTGCCTTTTTCAAATGGTGCATCTGTCGCAGGCAATTAGTCAAATCAGGCATTTTGTCAAATGCCAAGGCAACTAGGTCCAAATAAAATTCGCTTACCTTAGATTGAAATTTTGAATTTTTTACCCTAATTTTAGACAGAATAATTCGTTGCTCCTGTAAGAAACGAATTATTCTGTAAAAATATACAGCATACAATAGTATTTCAAAACGATTTACTTTCTGTCCTACTGAGCTCCTCAATTCCTTGAAAAAAATTAAATTTTTTATTTTGTATACGTTTGAGTCGCACTTTTCCAACCTTTACTTTTTACCCAACTCCATCCTGAATGGAGATGTTGCATGTGTGAGGAATTTGCGATTTGACTATTGATTCTTTTGAAAAAGTCCGCGAGGAACACGATAGTGCCACTGATTTCCTTGAAATCAACTCCCAAGCTCAAACAAATATCTCAAAGTTGAGGGCGTAATGGAGGAGATATCCCACGCTATCCTGAGAGTCCACCTCTACATCAAGACAAACTCTCCATGCAAAGATAGGGAGCAAATACATTGACAGGGTTGCATGTTTGACGAATTTGCGAATTTGGACCGTTGATTCCTTATGTAAAACTCCGCTGAGAACACCGATGGTGCCCTACTGGTTTTTCTCTGCCAATCATTTCCCAAGCTCAAAAAAGCTACTACCATCTACTTTTATATACTAGCTTTATCTACTTTTTTTCCAGTGATAGCATTTTGATAAAATGCCTGGTTTGACTACTTGCCTTCGACACATCAAATACGGTAATTTCGAATCACTTTTCAGGGCGTGAGGGAGAGCGAAGCGAGGCGTCGGTTAAAAAGGTAAGAGATCATCGAGTAGTAAGACCCCCGCGTTCCGCGTTAGATGAGTCACTCGACATAGTTCATCGAGGAGCCAGAAGTACGTCAGCCGGGGGGGGGGGGGCGGGACAGAAGCACACGCGAAACCCGAGGGGGCTGGTGGCGGGGGGACGGAAGAACCGGGAGTTGTTAAAAGCGTGTTCCGCGGTTGTAAATCATTTAACTACAATCAACAGTATGCTTCGTGCAGTCGGCGGATTCCTGTTAATTATCTGTCGCAATCTCCGCTTTTTGATAAATGATAACGCTCACTTTCCGCCGGGCTAACACCCGCCCCCGCCCTCTCCAACACCCACCCCACCGCAGTCGAGCTTAAGCCACTTTCACTCGGTCTTAATCAAGCGCGGGTCCGTTCGGAGGCGCCTGGAATTTAGGCAACCTGATGCTCCAGAACTCCGCCCGAGGCTTTGGTAAGAACCGCATTGCTACGTAGGGTTTCTAATGTAGGTTAGGTGGCCGCTTATCGCGCCTCCGTGGTCGATTAACACGCGTGATTTCAAACACTGGTCCACTTTGATGGTTAATGGTAAATGGATGATGTTGCGTGTGTGAGGAATTTCCGGATTTGATACTGATTCATATGTAAAAGTTCGCGAGAAACCGATGGTCCCAATGATTTTCTCTAAAAATCACTCTCAAGTCAAAAAAAGCTCTCAAGTTGAAGCCAAAATGGAGGGATATCCACGCTATCCTGAGAGTCCACTCTCATCTATACAAATCTTCGTGCAAAAGTAGGGAGCAAATACATTGGCAGGGATGCGTAGTTTTCAGATTTAAGCGTCACCAAATATAAATGGCAACCCCTGTCATTGTATTTGCTCCCTATCTTTGCATGGAGAGTTTGTCTTGATGTATAGAGGTAGGACCTCCTAGGGGTTAGGGTGAGGATATCCCCCCATTTCGCCCTCAACTTGAGAGCTTTTATTGAGCTTGGGAGTTGATTTCAGAGAAAATCATTGGGACCATCGTGTTTCTCCGAACTTTTTTACGTATAAGAATCAATAGTCAAAACGCAAATTCGTCACACATGCAACATCTCCATTCAGGATGGAGTTAGGTAAAAAGTAACGGTTGGTAAAGTGCGACTCAAGCGTATACAAAATAAAAAATTTAATTTTTTTCAAAGGAATTATGATAACTATCGCACGGTAGCTGGCGCATTTTTAACTAGCCGCCG